>NC_035448.2:87066637-87366637 GCF_002127325.2 Helianthus annuus
AAATCTTTGATGTGTGGGGACTCGATTTCATGGGACCTTTCCCACCTTCAAAAGGAAACAAATATATACTTGTGGCAGTCGATTACCTGTCTAAATGGGCAGAGGCCGAAGCTCTTCCAACAAATGATGGAAGAGTAGTGGTAAAATTCCTAAAAAAATTGTTCTCTCGTTTCGGGACACCAAAAGCCTTAATAAGTGATAGAGGTACCCATTTTTGCAATCATCAACTCGAAAAAATATTAACAAGATATGGGGTCTATCACCGGGTCTCAACAGCATATCATCCTCAAACAAATGGGCAAGCCGAAGTGACTAATCGAGGTTTAAAACGAATACTTGAGAAAACCGTAGGGATAAATAAAAAAGAATGGGCTGACAAATTAGACGACGCTTTATGGGCTTTTCGAACTGCTTATAAAACCACTATAGGCACAACCCCATATAAACTAGTCTATGGAAAAAGTTGTCACTTGCCAGTAGAAATCGCTCACAAAGCCTACTGGGCAATAAAAAACGTAAACTTAGACTTAGAAGTTGCCGGTAAGAATCGATTTTGTCAATTAAACGAATTAGAAGAACTTAGGAATTATGCATATTCTAACTCCGAAATTTATAAAGAAAGAATGAAAAATTTGCATGATAAATATATTAAATCTAATGAATTTCGGGTTGGAGACCAAGTTCTATTGTTCAATTCACGACTTCGATTGTTTCCTGGTAAGTTAAAATCTAGGTGGTCGGGACCTTTTTCAGTCACCCATGTTTTTCCACACGGTGCAGTAGAAATTAAAACTCGAAATGGGACACCATTTAAAGTCAATGGCCAACGGCTGAAACTCTACAGAGGATCCATTGAGGATGAGGAAGAGGAAATCGCACTTCAAACGGTCAACGAATAAACTCATACCCGACATGTTACAGGTAAGTATACATTCGAAACTGGTAAAATCATCTAACCATTATTCGGAGATAAGGGGCATGCACACGAGCACGTTAAAAAAAAAAAAAAAATTTTTTCAAAAATTTCACCCGGCACGGGGCCGTGTTCGCTGAACACGGGGCCGTGTCGAGGCGACTGTCGGGATAAAACCCTCTTTTTCTATCAGTTGCACCATTCCACACGCCCCGTTTCGCCGAAAACTCTCTGGTTTAGAGCGATTTTCTGCTGATTTCGAACGTTACCACCAAGCCTAACAACGTCAAGGTATGATTCTATCCTTCTTAGTAGTTAGATTAGTTACTTGCATGTAGTTAAAACATCAAAAATTGGGGGAAATCTAGGGTTCTTCATGTTCATCCGGATCGAACTCAAAATTTTTGATGAAAATTGTTAGTAGTAGTTTAGAATAGAGTAGTAGGGAGTAAATAGACATGTATTGTTGATAGATTTGTCAGATTTCCAACTAAAAACACAAACCCTTGTTCTTGAACCGAAAAACACAAAATTGAAAGGGTAAATGGTTTGATTTTGGAAAAATGACACTTAGGGTTTCATTTTCGGGGGAAACCGCTGCTATTAGGCTAAAAATTTTCAGGTTTTCGAAACCGGGACGAAAAAATGAAAATTAGATGTTACAGACGCCTGAACACGGGGCCGTGTTCGCTGAACACGGGGCCGTGTCCAGCCCACTGTTTGCAGTTTTCAACCCGAATTTCCATGTTTCGCACTAACTTTTGCTGTATTCTTTTCAGATGTCCAAATTCACACGGTTCAATGCCAGCGAACTTGACGCCAGGGCTCGCTACGAGGTCTTACAAACAAGGCCCGAAGAGTATCCAAGGCGAGCATGTACCGATCTTCTGACAATGGTAAACCAACTGGACCGCTTCAACAACATAGTGACGGGTCCACTGCACGTTGCACTGACTACCCGACTTCGGTCGGTCCACCAATGCACATTGGAGTTCTATAGCACATTCATCTTCAGCTCGAGACGCGACCCGTTTGATCACGAGGCGGTCGAGTTTCGATGTGGGGGTACGACCTATAGAACCTCCATGGCGCAGTTCGGATCAATCATTGGGCTGTACAAAGACGAAGAAGCGGGGAATGAAGAGAATACCGGGGGACTGCGAGACTTGGACGCAACAGAACGCCAAGCCGCATGGGCTCAAATCGGTGAGGGGATCTACAACTCCAGCAGCACAAAGAGTACCAAATTGAGAGACCCGTTATATCGCTACATCCACAGGCTCCTCACGTACTCGCTGAACCAACGCCATGACAGTAGTGGCGTTGTTGGGGTTAGAGATTTGGTTGTCCTTCACTGCATCCACAACCGGAAGCCTCTCGATGTTCCTTACCTCCTACTGCGGAACATGCACTTGAACCGCCTTGCCTCTGCTCCTACACCTATCTTCTTCGGGGGATGGGTGTACCGTCTTTTCAAGCACTTCGCAAACATCCCGAAGTCCTTCGAAAGGAGTCCATGGTCGGGCCGGGTTGATTACCATATCTGCCGGGCCATGAACTTGCTCTATGAAGCGGAGGACGGGACGGTGAGCTTTCAAAGGACGCAAGGCTACGCATGGAACCCGCAAGAGGCTCTAGTTCTTCATGCACCACCTCCACAGTACCAATACCCTCCCCAAGGCGAACAGGGTCAATCCTCCTCTCAAGGAGGCGGTTTTCCTAATTTCCAAAGTTTACATGATCTTTTGCAGGAAAACCTCATGTGCACCCGGAACACCTACAACCTCGCCAACAACACACACCTTCGGGTAGGAGCTATCGAACGCAGTGTCAACGATATACAAGATGATATCGGTAGCATCCGGGAGTACATGGCGAGGCAGGGAGGCGGAGGTGAAGACAGTGATGAAGATATGGAGTAGGAGGCTGAGAGGAGCAAAGGGCTAGCTGGTGATGAGCCCACAGGTTTGGTTACCCTTCTTATCCATCGAACAATTCATGGCCTGCGTGCCATTTGTCAAGACAATTTACTTTCCTTAACTACTTTTTATCTTTATTTTGTTTTTACTTTATGTTTGGATAATATTTGACTATGGTAAGATTAGGATGGTTTGTGCTTGGTTGGATGGTATTGAATGCTTGAACAGGTGCAATGCAAGGGTTAGAATGCTAAACATTAGCACTCGCAGCCCTAGGAGGAAGAAACCGGGAGAAAACCCTATTTTTCTGGCTAACAGACTGTCCACACGGGGACGTGCCCAGCCGACACGCCCCCGTGTCCATCTCCCAGTTCTGCTGTTTGGCTACTGACCTGCAGATTTTTGTCGGACACGTGGCCGTGTTCACCCAACACGCCCCCGTGTTCACCCTCTGTAAGTTTTTCGTTACTGGCAGTTCACCACGGGGCCGTGTCCAATGGACACGGGGCCGTGTCCAGAGTGCCAGTAACACAAATCTTTGTTTTTAAACACACTTTTACATATTCTAATCAACCAAAAACTTTATTTTTGGACACATTGAGGACAATGTGTAATTTAAGTGTGGGGGGGATGCTAAAACCTTGGAATTTTGCAAAATCCTAAAACAAGCCTTACACAAAACTCTATTGGAACCGCTAAACACCCCAAATTTTTTTCAAAAACTTTTTCAATTTTTTTTTATTTACTTGTCTTAGTTTAAGTTGGGAATAACAAGCTATAAAAGGGTTATATTTTTACAAACTTACAACCGATAGCGTCGTGATGAAAAGAACTAAGATAAGAAAATTATGAAACGGTATAACAAGTCTAGCTAAAATTCGATTATATATGCTTGGTCACATTAAAAACCCATTCCCACAAAAAGTGAGTTTTGAGCCTTTATTGAGCATAAAAATACACATATTTAGATTAAATGCTCATTTTTCGTTTCTTGTGTGAATAGCCGCTCGGTCTTTACAAATCTAGAACTTGCCACGACGATACATTCCCGGTCCTTACCAACTTAAACCCAAGTAAGTAAATGATGGAGGCATTAGGACTAACTATTTTTCTTTCAAAACCATTATTTTTCAATTTTTTTTACCTACCCAAAATCCCCCTAGAAAACCCCTTTGAGCCTAAACCTTTCATTTCATTACCCCCAAAACAATTTTTTTTTTACCCACCAAAAACCTTTTTCATTTTTTTTACCTTTATTTTAGTAACAAACTCGGTTTTTCATAAACATACCATTTAAGGTGATCAAAAAAAAAAAAAAAAAAAAATTATGAAGTCAAAAACAAACATAAGCTACAAAAAGCTTGTTTGGAGAAATACTTCAAAAATAAATGTCACCAAAAATAAGGTATTTCACGAAAACCGACACTTGTTACGATTTTCGCCCTTTTTACTAACCACTAACCAACCACCCACCTTTAAACCCAAGCCTTCACCCCAAAAGACCTCTTGATATTTACAAAGGTAAAAAGTTAAAAAGGAGGAGGATTGATCGCTTGGCAAGCATATGGAGAATGTAAATCCGTGCCGCTCTCGAGCGATTCACTTAAATATACACCTTCGGCCGAGTGATTGAGTGATCTCCCGTGAGGTATGTGAACTTGTATATAAATGGAATTTTAATAAGGCATGCTATGCCCGATTAAGTAGTTTATCTTATGAAAAGTTCAAAATAAACCATGACGAATAAGATTGTAAATAAAATAAAAATAGAACCTATACAAACCTTGGATTCCCGACACTCTAGGACAAGTTAAAAAACTTCTCTTCTACCTATTCCATTTGGGAGTGTAAAGCCACATTAAAAGAGTTTTGCTTGAGGACAAGCAAAAGTTCAAGTGTGGGGGTATTTGATGTGTGTAAAATGCAACATATAAAACACATCAATTAAGGCATAAAACTAACCCTTTTTAAGTACTAATGTTGGAAAAAGAGTGTTTTTGTCTTCCTTTTGTATTTTCAGAATGAAATGAGCTCAAAATCACAAAAGAAGCAAAAAGACCACTAATTCTACCATAAATACAAGAAAAGGGACAAAAGTAAACTGCCCGGACCCTCAACGGCACCTCCCAAGACAAAGAGAAGAGAACAGAAGTCTGAACACGCCCCGTGTCCAGTGAACACGGGGGCGTGCCCAGGAAGCAGCAGAAAAGACAAACCAGTAGAAGCTTCCATTGCTCACCACGGGGCCGTGCCCAGCGGACACGGGGGCGTGTTGAAAGTACAGCAGGCGCATTAATTGTAATTCGCAATTACAATTAATGAAGAGAGAGAATGTCAGACGGGCACGGGGCCGTGTCCAGCGGACACGGGGCCGTGTCCAGCGTTCTGTTCAGCCTATAAATAGAGGAGCTTGGTTCCATTCTCTCTCATCCCTTGGCACACCACCTCTCTCACACTTCATCCACCACCCATCACCACCATAACACCATCATCCACCACCATCATCCATTGTCCATCATAGAGTGTGTGAGTCGTCTCGGGATCCAAGATTAATCGTAAGAGTTCTTGACAATCAAGGCCATGTTTGCCTAAGTCTCTTACATCACTTGGTGAAGACAAGTGTTTAGTATAATACTTTTTATTTTTAATCTTTTGCACTTTTTATTTGGTTTTGTATTAATGACTTTAATAACTAGTTACTTATGTTGAAGGTGATCTTTCCTTATCGTTTGTCCGTGGTGTCTTGGCATTATTTTACTGTCTATATAAAATAAAAGATTTTCACCATTCATATCTCCACGGTCTATATGGAGGTATGTTGGCTACCCGGTCGGGGGTTAAGGGAACGGTTTGGTAAAGGTCTTGCCCTTGTTCAGCGTTTAGAGGTCCTGCTTGGGACCTGGGTCAAATTTAATAGGACCGCCTTCAATGCCCATGGGTATTGGATGGCGGGGATCCAAACTCTTTGACCCCCTCATAAGCTAACTACTATTAATACTATAACCCGGCTATTTAGGACTGTATCCCTGCTGACTCAGACTACTTAGTCGAGGTTAACGTCACCGCCGAAAACGGGGCCTACCATAATTTGCATTAATAACTTAATTCATTATCTTTCAATAATCCGACCCTTTAGGATTGTATCCTTGCTGACTCAAACTACTGGGTTGAGGGTAACGTCGCCTTCAAAAGAGGGGCCTACTACAATAACTAAGATAATCTCTTAAACAAGTGCAAAAGTGCGAAAATAATCAAAGGTTATACTAATACACGAGTCGGATCCAAGTGATTCATCTTGTCTATCTGTTTTTTATTTTATTTTATTTTTCAGCATTTAGTTAGTTTTTATTTTTCTTAGTTTAAAATATTTTTCTAACTTTTTGATTTGATTAGACGTTGAGGATAAACCGGTATTAAAAGCTCTTGTGTCCTTGGACGACCTCGGTATCTTACCAACACTATACTACGTCCACGATGGGTGCACTTGCCCATATGTGTGTTTAGTGTTAGTAAATATCGTGTTTTATAAATTTAAAACTTGGCTAAAAGTGTAAAAAGGGCTTAAATAAACATCTAAAAACATATACACACTTACGCACATCAGTAATCCTTCATTTCCAACTCTGAGGAAGCAACCGTTGAAAATGACTCCGTCTGTTCATTTTTCGTTTCTGAAGATTTATCCGTTGAGGAAATGAATATCCGTTGTGAAATCCTTCATTTCCAACTCCGAGGAAGCAACCGTTGAAGATGACTCCGTTAGTTCATTTTCGTTTCTGACGATTTATCCGTTGGGGAAATGAATATCCGTTGTGTAATCCTTCATTTCCAATTCTGATGAAGCAACCGGTGAAAATGACTCCGTTAGTTCATTTTCGTTTCTGACGATTTATCCGTTGGGGAAATGAATATCCGTTGTGTAATCCTTCATTTCCAACTCTGAGGAAGCAACCGTTAAAAATGACTCCGTCTGTTCATTTTCGTTTCTGAAGATTTATCCGTTGAGGAAATGAATATCCGTTGTGAAATCCTTCCTTTCCAACTCCGAGGAAGCAACCGTTGAAGATGACTCCGTTAGTTCATTTTCGTTTCTGACGATTTATCCGTTGGGGAAATGAATATCCGTTGTGTAATCCTTCATTTCCAATTCTGATGAAGCAACCGTTGAAAATGACTCCGTTAGTTCACTTTCGTTTCTGACGATTTATCCGTTGGGGAAATGAATATCCGTTGTGTAATCCTTCATTTCCAACTCTGAGGAAGCAACCGTTGAAAATGACTCCGTCTGTTCATTTTCTTTTCTGAAGATTTATCCGTTGAGGAAATGAATATCCGTTGTGAAATCCTTCATTTCCAACTCCGAGGAAGCAACCGTTGAAGATGACTCCGTTAGTTCATTTTCGTTTCTGACGATTTGTCCATTGAGAAAATGAACATCCGTTTGCTTATTCCGTCATTTCCATTTCCGAAGAATACTCGTTGAGGAAAATGACTCCGTCTGTTCATATTCGTTTCTGAGGAATGACCGTTAAGGAAATGACAGGATATTGCCTTACATATCGCTGGTGGTTATTTGGCAAAGTTACAAATAGACTCCTACGAATAAATTTCGGGACGAAATTTCCTAAAGTAGGGGAGACTGTGACACCTGTGTCACCGCGACCATCAAACAAATACCAAGCCGATGAAATATTGTATTTCATACTTGGGATCTTGTATAAATATGTGTATGTTTTGCACATATCAATTATTGTTCAATTTCAAACTCTACATTGCTTTCTAGAGCATTATACGCAAACTGGTGCGTAAACGTACTCAGTTTAATGCGACAAATACTCCGGAACATCAACATATACTCAACATACCTTAAATAACCTTTACATAACTTAGAAATAAGTTTTGAAGGCTTTGGTATAGCAAAAACAAGTTAATTCGCTTACAGGGACTAAACTTGACAAACTGCGAAAGTATGCCAATTTGAACTGTAACGAACATTCCGGAATATGTCCATAAGTTAAACATACCCTAAATATCCTTTACATAGCTTAGAAATAGGCTTTGAGGTGTTTGGTATGCTAAAACATACTTTTGGATCATTCAGGGACTAAAAGTGTCAAAAAGTGCACAAGTTTGCACTTTCGCGCATAACTTACGTTCTGAATACATCCGGACATCCAAAAATTTATGTAAGCATCCTTATATTATGCCTTAGTGTTTGGCATGAGAAAAATCCGTTCGTCGCGTCATTTGGATCGTTTTTCGCGCTTATGCGCATTCCGTCGTAATTAAGCGAACATCGCGTTCGTACGACCAAACGAACCAACATCCGGAACATTTTTGAGCATGTTTCATGTCCACAATGCTTAGGCAACATTTTAGGGCCTTAAAGTTGGCTTTACGGGCCTTAGAAGTGTTGGAAATAGCTTAAATACGCAACAGGGACCAAAACTGCCATTTTTGAAAGTATGTGCAGATCAGAAGCTTCAGGCGGCCCGCGTGAGTTTTGCCTAAATGTTGAGGCGGGCCGCGTGAGACTGTCAGACCAGATTCAATGTTTCTAATCAATGCAGTTGGCCTTTCGTTCGATCAAGGGGCAATGCCCTTTCACCCAATCAAAGGCCAAAGGCCATTTTCAGTAACCACCACATTTTTTACAAGTGTACGCACCCGATCGTGGCACGATATTCGATAAACGATCCTAACGGTTCCACTTTTCCTATAAATACCCCCCCCCCTTTGTTCCAAAACCCACACAATCTGATCTAAAGGCTCTAAGTTGGAACCATTGTTTCATACCTGAGCCATTTTGGTCTAGATTAGCATTCGGGGACCCTCCGTAAGTCTTCTTTCGTTCTTTTATTCGCTTTTCGAGTCCGAAAGTCAACGTTTTGTTGACTTTCTGCATTGACCAGCTTATGGTCGATGCGAAGTTCATGGAACTTCATAACGTGAGCGTGATCACGATGGTTATAGTCCGTAGTGACTATACCTACTGATCACCACGTTATCTAGGCTCAGTGACGAGTCGTAGTTTCGGCCAAAATGCGCATTCTCGCGTACTTTGTAACCAAACTACTCGTGAGCATCAAAGCCGTTTGTTTTGATGCCAAAGCTGTTTTCTAAACTTAGTTAAGCATGTTCTAACATGCTTAGCTCGTCACTTTTAGTATAGTGCTTATATAGGGTCGTAAGGTAAGCGATCTAAACAATCGCTTATACTTTCGAACCCAACCCATTTGGTCGATCATTAGGATTCGACCAAACACATTAGGTGACCATAGCTATAACCTTCCGAGGTTATACCTTGTGGTCACGATGTTAGGCGTTCCAGACGCGTTCTACGCGAGTGACGCGTAAGGTAGCATAAGCTACCTAAACAGGTCGTGATGGACCGTAAGCACTTAGGTTAAGTTTCATTTTAGTATGTAGGCTTTGTTAAACCATATTACACGAGTCTCCATACTCGTTTGGTTTACGAACCCGCGTACTATCCGATCCTTCCGATTTGGTCCGGTATATTAACATAGCTACCTATTAGGTGCCGTTTGATATCCCGTGATCTTTAGCATTATCTGGTTATTATACAAGAACTCCAAAGCAATCTCAGGTGAGTACATTGAACCCCTCTTTTACTGTTTTTCAAACTGTTTTGGGGTGAAACACATGTGCCTACTTGTTACTTTTATGCTTTCCGGTTTTCACATCATATACTACTATGTTCAATAGTACATATATAGTACATGATTTCATTGTGTTCATGCTATGTATGCCCATTGTGTGCGTACTTAGTACATTGTTTTACATTTCATGCTACGTACGCCCATTGTGTGCATACGTAGTACAATTTTTCACACTGCATTACTGTTGCATATGCTCATCCAACATATGAACACATTACACTACATTTTGAACCGTTGTACTCTTAATACATTTCATGCTACGTACGCCCATTGTGTGCATACGTAGTACATTGTTTCACATTGCATTACTGTTGCATATGCTCATCCAGCATATGAACACATTACACTACATTTTGAACCGTTGTACTCTACAATACATTTCATGCTACGTACGCCCATTGTGTGCATACGTAGTACATTGTTTCACATTGCATTACTGTTGCATATGCTCATCCAGCATATGAACACATTACACTACATTTTGAACCGTTGTACTCTACAATACATTTCATGCTACGTACGCCCATTGTGTGCATACGTAGTACATTGTTTCACATTGCATTTCTGTTGCATATGCTCATCCAGCATATGAACACATTATACTACATTTTGAACCGTTGTAACCATTTGACTATACATAAACATTTCTACCGTTGTTAAACATTTCATCTTGATGGTTTGGTTTGAGTAAGTGATTTAAGTAACGAGGCATGTGTAATATGATATAAGCATGGTGGATACGCCGCTGGTACTTCCTATATATAAGTGTTTGTATGGTATTACATATCGTAGCGTTATTTGAATCATTTCAATTTGAGACATAGAACATTTTATACAAATAACACGCTTTTCACAAGACATTGATTTACAAACAACCAATCTTATACAAACTCTTTTTACATGGTTATTCAGCTAACCAGGCATTGTTCTCTTATTTATACATATCATTTGATCTTACCGTTTTTCAAATGATTTACAAGACAAAGCAAAATACGAGGTTCATGACTAAACATTTTCTCAAACTCAAGTCATGAATTCCGTTTTCACAAAACCAATGTATCTCACAGGCATTTTTATGCTGACGTACCTATTTTCACATGTGTTTTCAGGAGATGATGCATAGGACTTATCAAGACATACTTAGGCGGACCTGTGCCTTAGTGACTTAAAACGAGACAAGAACTAGTTAATTTATGTTATGTACACTTTGATTCTTGTTCAGACAATTTAAACTTTCATGTTTGATTTATAAAACGAAACTTCATTTGCCATGGATTTGAAACAATTGATTCTGTTACAACACTCCCTGACGTTTCCGCCACGTTTTGTATGTTCTACGTGGTCGGGGTGTGACACACAATAGGTCAAAACGCTCCGCAACCTGTCTGCACATTCAAAAACTTCATGGACTGTCGTCCAAGCACTTTCGGTGGCACCGAGGGGGCAGTGGGACTCCTCCATTGGTTTGAAAAGCTCGAGTCGGTATTTGAGATGTGTGAATGCCCTGAGGCTCGCAGGGTCAAGTACGCCACTGGCACGTTGGAAGGGATTGCGCTAACCTGGTGGAACGCGCAAGTTCAGATCCTAGGGTTGGCAGCTGCTAACGCCACACCCTGGGAAGATTTCAAAGAACTGATCAAACGAGAATACTGCACGCGAGACGACATCCACAAGTTGGAGGATGAGTTATACCACTTAAAGATGACGGGGTCAGAGATTGATGCTTACACGAAACGATCAAACGAACTGGCCATCTTGTGTCCAACGATAGTGGACCCTCCAGTTAAGCGCATTGAGTTGTATCTCAAGGGGCTTGCTCCAGAGATTCAGAGCCACGTGACGTCGGCTAACCTCAACAACATCCAAGACATTCAGCGTCTTGCTCATCGACTCACCGATCAGGCAGTGGAACAGAACAAGCTGCCAAAGCGCATCCGTGCTACCACTACTGCTGTCACTACTTCTGCTACTCCAAGTGACAACAAGAGAAAATGGGAGGGGGATTCCAGCAAGGGATCAGTTTCTGTTCAGTCCCAAGCACAGCAGCGCAAGACAAATGACTACCAGAGTCCGAATCAGCAATCATCAGGCAGTCAGGGGCAGAGTGGATATCGGGGAACTCACCCATGGTGTAGCAGGTGCAACAAACACCACAGTGGAAGATGTCGCAGGGAACGTTGTCAAAGATGCCTCAAGATGGGTCATGAGGCTAAGGATTGTAGAAGCTCACGGCCAGCAAACCAGAACCAGCAACTCCCACCGCCAGCTCCACAAAACCAGCAGCAGCAGCCACAGCGTGGAAATCGGGGATGTTTCCAGTGTGGGGCTGAAGGCCACTACAAACGTGATTGCCCTTAATTGAACCAGAACCAGAATTGCAACAACAACAATAAGCAGGGCAACGGGAACAACAATAACGGGGGAAACAACAACAACAACAATGGCAACGAAGCTCGGGGTCGTGCTTTTGTGCTGGGACGGGGCGACACAATGAATGATCCCAATGTGGTTATGGGTAAGTTTCTTCTCGACGATATTTATGTTACTGTCTTATTTGATTCGGGTGCTGATACAAGTTATATGTCCTTGAAAATGAGTAAATTGTTAAAACGTACACCAACACCCCTAAACACCAAACATGTCATAGAGTTAGCAAATGGTAAAAGTGTAGAAGCCGCACATGTGATCAAGGGTTGTAGCATCGTTTTAGCTGGTCAGACCTTCACGATTGATCTTATACCCATAGTTTTGGGTAGTTTCGACGTCGTCATCGGTATGGATTGGTTATCCCAACATCGCACAGAGATTTTATGCAAGGAAAAGATCATTCGTATTCCTCGCTCTAGTCAAGAACCTCTCGAAGTTCAAGGCGACAAGAGTGGTGCTGTGGTTGGTATCATCTCTTTCTTAAAGGCGCAGAAATGTTTACGAAAGGGGCACACTGCAATTCTGGCACTTGTCACTGATGCATCAGCAAAGGAAAAGAAGCTGGAGGATATTCCAGTTGTACGCGACTTTCCTCAGGTGTTTCCTGAAGATTTACCCGGTTTACCGCCTCACCGCCAAGTCGAATTCCATATTGAGTTAGCTCCTGGAGCAGCACCAATAGCCCGCGCACCGTATCGTTTAGCTCCAACCGAACTGGAAGAACTGTTGAAGCAGCTACAAGAGCTCTTGGAAAAGGGCTTTATTCGTCCAAGCTCATCGCCTTGGGGAGCTCCAGTACTTTTCGTGAAAAAGAAGGATGGCACTTTCAGGATGTGCATTGACTACCGTGAACTGAACAAGGTGACGGTGAAGAACCGTTATCCTCTTCCGTGTATAGACGACTTATTCGACCAACTGCAAGGGTCGAGCTACTACTCCAAGATAGACTTGAGGTCAGGGTATCATCAGCTGAGAGTCCGGGATGAGGACGTCTCCAAAACCGCATTTAGAACTCGCTACGGTCACTACGAGTTTCTTGTCATGCCATTTGGGTTAACGAATGCACCTGCCGTATTTATGGATCTAATGAACAGGGTGTGCAAGCCGTACTTAGACAAGTTTGTGATTGTCTTCATCGACGACATTTTGATTTACTCCAAGAGTCAAGAGGAGCACGAACAGCACCTACGATTGATGCTGGAACTTCTTAGAAAGGAGCAATTGTACGCCAAGTTTTCCAAATGCGACTTCTGGCTTCGTGAAGTCCACTTCTTAGGCCATGTGGTGAACAGGGATGGGATTCATGTCGATCCATCCAAGGTAGATTCGATCAGGAACTGGCCTGCACCGCGTACACCAACGGAAATACGCCAATTCTTGGGCTTGGCGGGTTACTACATACGGTTTATCAAAGACTTCTCCAAGATCGCACAGCCGCTTACACTACTGACACAGAAGGGTGTCACCTACCGTTGGGGAGGTCCCCAGGAAACCGCTTTTCAGTACCTAAAGGATAGGCTTTGCAGTGCACCTATTCTCTCATTGCCAGAGGGCACGGACGACTTTGTGGTTTATTGTGACGCGTCGATACAGGGTCTTGGGTGTGTATTGATGCAGCGGGATAAGGTTATTGCTTACGCTTCTCGTCAACTTATGGTTCACGAACGGAACTACAAGACGCACGATTTAGAGCTGGGAGCTGTTGTTTTCGCACTTAAGATATGGCGACACTACCTGTACGGTACCAAGTGCACAATTTACACCGATCACAGGAGTCTCGAGCATATCCTTAAGCAAAAGGATCTGAACATGCGTCAGCGAAGATGGGTTGAACTTCTGAACGACTACGAATGCACCATCAAGTACCATCCAGGCAAGGCCAATGTTGTGGCTGATGCCCTCAGTCGGAAAGATACTACACCTAGACGTGTACGAGCTTTGCAACTCACCATTCAGTCTAGTCTTCCAGCACAGATACGAACAGCTCAGATAGAAGCATTGAAACCCGAAAACGTCAAGGCTGAAGCCTTACGCGGCTCAAGGCAACGAATGGAACAAAAGGAAGACGGCACCTACTATGTAACAGGGCGTATTTGGGTCCCACTTTATGGCGGCTTACGAGAACTTGTGATGGATGAAGCACACAAGTCTCGCTACTCGGTACATCCAGGTTCGGATAAAATGTACCATGACATCAGAACAACATACTGGTGGCCTAGCATGAAAGCCCACATCGCTACTTACGTCGGCAAGTGTATGACATGTGCAAAAGTCAAAGTGGAGTATCAGAAACCAGCGGGCCTACTGCAGCAACCTAAGATACCGCAATGGAAATGGGAAGAAATTTCCATGGATTTCGTTACAGGCCTACCTAGATCCCAGCGGGGGAATGATACCATATGGGTGATCGTGGATCGACTCACCAAGTCTGCACACTTCCTGGCTATAAAGGAAACGAATAAGTTCTCCACTCTCGCAGACATTTATCTTAAGGAAGTTGTTTCGAGGCACGGGGTGCCCACCTCCATCATTTCGGATCGGGATGCACGATTCACGTCAGAGCTATGGCAAGCGATGCACAAATCTTTCGACTCACGGTTAGACATGAGCACAGCGTATCACCCTCAGACGGATGGGCAGTCTGAGCGAACGATCCAAACTCTTGATGTGACAACTCGAATTTCCAAGATTTCTATTTCGCATTTATTGCACGTTCTTGTATTGTTTAGTTGATTGATTGCACAATTAGTTGCTATGGAATTGTATACGTTTTGATACAATGAAGTGTATTGTGTGATTGTGCATGGTTATGTGTTAATTGTGATAAACTTGGTGGTGAAACTATGAAATTATTATGAGATGGTGTACATGTGTAAAATATGATACTTAGGGAGGTAGAGGGTAATTAGTGAAATCTTAGAGATACTTAACCCTAATCCCCTTTTCACTAATCATTCTCACAAAAATCCAAGCACGTACTTTTCTCTAGCAATCATCACCCTCATCATCATTGGCACAAGACATTTCCGCACTTTTGATTCATCTTTCTCTAGAACCATTCAAGGTAATTGTGTAATCATTGTTTATTGATTGTTTGATTGTTAGCAATGCATGATTCTTGTAATTCTTGAAAACCCTAGTTTATCATATGATGGTTCTGTGTTTTCAATTGATGTTGATTGTTGTGATATGATGAATGATTAGTTGTATGGCGATAAGATTGTTCACCGAATGATTGTTGTAATCATTGAATGATTGCTTATGTAATCTGCACTCTGTATACATGAATTAGGGTTTCCAGATCATATGAACTATAGAACGTAACTGATGAATGTGTAAAGTGTAACTGATGCAATCACGTCGAACTTGATCATTCGTATGTATGATGATGTTAGTCAGAGTTTTATAAAAGGGTAACCAGTCCGAACTCTTTCATAAACACTATGGTCCGAGTTTTGTAATGATGTTAAATGTCCGAGTTCTTTACTTGTTTATGTTGCCCGACTTTTGAAAATGATATCAAGGTCCGACCTTATTGTATTACAAGAGGTCCGAGCTTTTAGACATGTGTATGGTCCGAGTTTCTTGATAAACTATCATGTCCGACCTTTGAATGAAATGTATGGGTCCGAGTTTTAACACCATATATGGTCTGAGTTTCTTGAGCCCACCCTTAGTCCGACTTTTATGATAGACAAGGAGGGGATCCGACTTTTAAAAGCTACCTTGGTCCAAGTTTATACACATAACATGAAGTCCGACTTTTGTGACCCCAAAACCTCTCCACATTTGTCCGAACTTGTGCATATGGAAGTCTTGGTCCGATTTTGTGAGGAAACCCCCCCCCCTGTTCCGAATTCTTTGTTCATGAGCAATAATATCCGAACTTTAAATTCATGTTGATCTTGTCTGAGTTTGATATGTGATGTTTTGATGTTTATATACATTCTGAGTTGAAGGTGATACATGATCCAAGCTTCCTGTTAATACTAAGTCAAAACCTTGGATGAAGAACATACTGCCTGTTACCTGTTAATTGTTACTGCATGTTAAGATACTGCATGTCACTGAATAATACTGCTTGGTACTGTATGATACTATAACTACTACTGTGTAATATGATTCTGTAAGTTACTGGTTGAGCATCAAGAACCTGTAAACCCCAATTGAACATCAACACTTATCTTGAATTTATGTGCATCATACCCTAGGTCGTGTGTAACGGACTTAGACAATTTGATAAAATCTAGAGCATAGCATACCGAGCAAACCAAGGTGAGTTCACACTCTTACTAAGGCATGGGATTCCCAGGGCTTGGGAATGGGATTGAAGGAATAAGGTTGAATAGATTCGTACTGACACTAATACTAGACTACAATACCATTGTCCTCGGTTGTGCAGGACACATACATTTGCTACTCACTGTCCTCGGTTGTGTAGGACACATACTTTTGCTACTCACTGTCCTCAGTTGTGCAGGACACATACTTATGCTATTCACTGTCCTCGGTTGTGCAGGACACACACTTACAATCTACGTAGACTTATACTTACGTAAAACCTACGTGTATTTATACTTACTACTATCCTCGGTTGTGAAGGATACTTATGGTTACGAATAGTCTAGTGGTTATACAACATGGGAAGCCCCCACCAATTGAACGTACTATCGGTCCAGTAGAGCCACCTGTTACAATCAAACTTTCTATTACGCATTTACTTACTGTGAACTCGCTCAACAAGTTGTTGATCCTCTGTTACATGCCTTGCAGGTCGTTAGATACATGGAGCTTGCACAGGGAGGAGCTGGTCGTTGTGGGCTTGGATCGTGATTGTTTCTTAAAACACTTATGACATTATATACTTATTTATGTTGGGTTTTATCTATACGCTTCCGCTAAACAATGATAACTTACTTATGTTTTGGAACACCTTTCATATGGATTTGGTTTGGTTTAATGGCAATTACTTTTACTATATATATTGTTCTATATGATTGGTGGCTTGATCCTGGTCAGTCACGCTCCCAAGCGGTGATACTCCGCAGGTGGATTTTGGGGGTGTGACAGATTGGTATCAGAGCCATTGGTTATAGAGAACTTGGTTTTAATATGGGGAAAACGTTTTTATTAAAACCAGACTATAACCAGAACAGTGCTCTCAATGATCCACAACGACGCTTCGCTCCACGTGCAAGACTCAACATCCTAGGTAATAGGGTTTATGTTTATTACCTGCTTGCTAGAACTGCATAGAACTTTGCTCGTAGTATGCTTAGATTACACTGCTCATTACTTGTTATTGCTTGAGAACACCTATGTGCTTACACTCTTCTGTCATCGCACTACTCGCGAACTATTCTCACTTATTTTACCTTTACTATGAAGATCATGTCCGGACGTGTGAACATGACACAAGCCCAGCTGACGGCTTTCGTTAATGAACAAGTTGCTGCGGCACTGGCAGCTGCTCAAGCAGGTAGTATACCCTGCAGCTTAGACTCACACTAGGATCTTTAGATCCTACATTAACTCTTGTGTTTAACCTTGTCCTATTCGTACGCAATAGGTCAACACGCTCAGCAGCCCGTCTGCACTTTCAAGAACTTTATGGATTGTTGTCCTAGCACATTTAGTGGCACTGAAGGAGCGGTTGGACTCCTCCACTGGTTTGAAAAGCTCGAGTCTGTGTTCGAGATGTGTGAATGCCCTGAGGCTCGCATGGTCAAGTATGCCACCGGTACCTTAGAGGGGATTGTGTTAACTTGGTGGAACGCCCAAGTTCAGATCTTAGGGTTGGCAGCTGCTAACGCCACCCCTTGGAATGACTTCAAGGAACTGATTAAACGTGAATACTGCACTCGGGAAGACATCCATAAGCTGGAGGATGAGTTTTATCATTTGAAAATGACTGGGTCAGAAATCGAGGCTTATACCAAGAGGTCGAACGAGTTGGCTGTGCTGTGTCCAACTATGGTGGACCCTCCATACAAGCGCATCGAGTTGTACCTCAAGGGATTAGCACCAGAGATTCAGAGCCATGTGACATCGGCTAATCTTGACAACATCCAGGCTATTCAGCGCCTCGCTCATCGTATCACAGATCAGGCAGTGGATCAGAACAGACTGCCTAAGCGTATCAGCGCTACTGCTACCGCTACCACTGCTACTACACTTGCTACTCCCAGTGAAAACAAGAGAAAATGGGATGGGGATTCTAGCAAGGGATCCGCTTCAGTTCAGTCACAGGTTCAGCAGCGAAAGACTGACAGTTACCAGAGTCCCAGTCAGCACTCTTCAGGCAGTCACAGGCAGGGCGGATATCGAGGGAACCTCCCAAAGTGTAACAACTGCAACAGACACCACAGTGGCCATTGTAACAAGGGTCGCTGTCAAAGATGCTTCAAGATGGGTCATGAGGCCAAAGATTGTAGAAGCCCTCGACCTGCGAATCAGAATCAACAGCAGCCACCAGCACAGCAGAATCAACAGCATGGCAACAAAGGGTGTTTTCATTGCGGTGCAGAGGGTCACTTCAAAAGGCACTGCCCTCAGCTAAACAGGAACCAGAACAACAACAACAATAACAACAATCAGGGTAATGGCAACAACAACAACAATGGTGGGAACAACAACGGCAATGAAGCAAGGGGTCGTGCATTTGTGTTGGGGCAGGGTGATGCCAGAAATGATCCCAACGTAGTTATGGGTAGGTTTCTTCTCGACGATATTTATGTTACTGTTTTGTTTGATTCGGGTGCGGATACGAGTTATATGTCTTTGAAAATAAGTGAATTGTTAAAACGTACACCAACACCCCTAAACACCAAACATGTCGTAGAACTAGCAAATGGTAAAAGTGTAGAAGCCACGCATGTAGTCAAGGGTTGTAACATCGTTCTAGCGGGTCAAGCCTTCTCAATTGATCTTATTCCAATAGTTCTCGGTAGTTTCGACATCGTCATCGGCATGGATTGGTTATCCAAGCAGCAGGCGGAGATCCTATGCAAGGAGAAAATCATTCGTATTCCTCGTACGGGAAAAGAACCTCTCGAAGTTCAAGGTGACAAGAGTGGTGTTGTGGTTGGCATCATCTCTTTCCTGAAGACTCAGAAATGCTTACGAAAGGGTCATACGGCCATCTTGGCACTTGTTACTGATGCATCAACGAAAGAGAAAAGAATAGAGGATATTCCAGTTGTACGCGAATTTCCTCAAGTGTTTCCTGAAGATTTACCTGGTCTACCGCCTCATCGTCAGGTCGAATTTCAAGTCGAGGTAGCTCCAGGAGCAGCACCTATAGCTCGCGCACCGTATCGTTTAGCTCCAACTGAACTGGAAGAACTTTCGAAGCAACTACAAGAGCTCTTGGATAAGGGCTTCATTCGTCCAAGCTCTTCACCTTGGGGAGCTCCTGTGCTATTCGTGAAAAAGAAGGATGGCACATTAAGGATGTGCATCGATTACCGCGAACTAAACAAGGTCACTGTGAAGAACCGCTATCCTCTTCCACGTATTGACGATTTATTCGACCAGTTGCAAGGGTCGAGTTACTATTCCAAGATTGATCTAAGGTCAGGGTATCATCAGCTGAGAGTCCAGGATGAGGACGTCTCCAAAACCGCTTTCAGAACTCGCTACAGTCACTACGAGTTTCTAGTCATGCCATTCGGGCTTACGAACGTGCCTGCAGTCTTCATGGATCTTATGAACAGGGTGTGCAAACCTTATCTTGACAAGTTCGTCATTGTCTTAATCGACGACATTCTGATCTACTCCAAGAGTCAGGAGGAACACGAGCAGCACTTACGTCTTATCTTGGAACTTCTTCGAAAGGAGCAACTGTACGCCAAGTTTTCTAAATGCGACTTCTGGCTTCGTGAAGTCCACTTCTTAGGCCATGTGGTGAACAAGGATGGGATTCATGTCGATCCATCCAAGGTAGATTCGATCAGGAACTGGCCTGCACCGCGTACACCAACGGAAATACGCCAATTCTTGGGTTTGGCGGGGTATTACAGGCGATTCATTAAAGACTTCTCCAAGATCGCACAGCCGCTTACTATGTTGACACAGAAAGGTGTTACCTATCGTTGGGGTAATACACAAGAAACGGCTTTCCAGTACTTAAAGGATAGGCTTTGCAGCGCACCTATTCTCTCATTGCCAGAGGGCACGGATGATTTTGTAGTATATTGTGACGCATCGATACAGGGGCTTGGTTGTGTATTGATGCAGCGTGATAAAGTTATTGCCTACGCTTCACGGCAACTCAAAGTTCATGAACGGAACTACACGACGCATGATTTAGAGCTGGGAGCTGTTGTTTTCGCGCTTAAGATATGGCGACACTACCTGTACGGTACCAAGTGCACAATTTACACCGATCACAGGAGTCTCGAGCATATCTTCAAGCAGAAGGAATTGAATATGCGTCAACAACGATGGGTCGAGTTGCTTAATGATTACGAATGCGCCATCAAGTACCATCCAGGCAAAGCCAATGTTGTGGCTGATGCTCTCAGTCGAAAAGATACTTTACCTAGACGCGTACGAGCCTTGCAGCTCACTATTCAGTCCAGTCTTCCTGCACAGATACGAACTGCTCAGATCGAAGCATTGAAACCCGACAACGTCAAAGCTGAAGCCATACGCGGCTCAAGGCAACGAATGGAACAAAAGGAAGATGGTGCCTACTATGTAACGGGGCGCATTTGGGTCCCACTATATGGCGGTTTACGAGAACTTGTAATGGATGAAGCTCACAAGTCTCGCTACTCGGTACATCCAGGTTCGGATAAAATGTACCACGACATCAGAACTACATACTGGTGGCCTAGCATGAAGGCTCACATTGCAACTTACGTCGGCAAGTGTTTTACATGTGCAAAGGTCAAAGTGGAGTATCAGAAACCAGCAGGCCTACTTCAACAACCCAGGATACCGCAATGGAAATGGGAAGAAATTTCCATGGATTTCGTTACAGGCCTACCCAGATCCCAGCGTGGGAATGACACCATATGGGTGATCGTGGATCGACTCACCAAGTCTGCGCACTTCCTGGCTATAAAGGAAACGGATAAGTTCTCCACTCTCGCAGATGTCTATCTTAAAGAAGTTGTCTCGAGGCACGGGGTGCCCACCTCCATCATTTTGGATCGGGATGCACGATTCACGTCAGAGCTATGGCAAGCGATGCACAAATCTTTCGGCTCACGATTAGACATGAGCACAGCATATCATCCTCAGACGGATGGGCAGTCTGAGCGAACGATCCAGACTCTTGAAGACATGCTTCGGGCATGTGTTATTGATTTCGGCAACGGCTGGGAAAAGCATCTCCCTTTGGTGGAGTTTTCGTATAATAACAGTTATCACACCAGCATACAAGCCGCTCCATTCGAGGCATTGTACGGATGTAAATGCCGGTCACCTCTCTGTTGGGCAGAGGTGGGGGATAGTCAGATCACGGGTCCAGAGATTGTAGTGGACGCCACGGAAAAGATTGCACAGATACGACAACGCATGGCGGCAGCACGCGACCGTCAGAAAGCCTACGCGGACAAGCGTAGGAAGCCTTTGGAATTTCAGGTCGGGGACCGGGTGTTACTTAAAGTCTCACCCTGGAAGGGTGTGGTTCGTTTTGGCAAACGGGGCAAACTAAATCCGCGGTATGTCGGACCGTTCGAGATCATTGAGAAAATAGGCAAAGTGACCTACAAGCTAAACCTACCGGCTGAACTCGGTGCAGTTCACAATGTATTTCACGTGTCGAATCTGAAGAAGTGCCTGTCAGATGAGACCCTCATAGTTCCTTTTAAGGAACTCACTATCGACGAGCGGTTGCAGTTCGTCGAGGAGCCAGTTGAAATCACGGACCGGGATGTTAAGGTCCTCAAAAACAAGTGAATCCCTCTTGTTCGAGTTCGTTGGAACTCCAAACGTGGCCCAGAGTACACCTGGGAACGCGAAGACCAAATGAAAGAAAATTACCCCCAGTTATTCGGAACCAATGCATCCACTATTGAGACTGAAGCTACTACTGCGGAATTTCGGGACGAATTCGAAATCAACGGGGGGATGATGTGACACCCCAGGAAAACCAGTGAACAATACAGCTTACCTAGCTTCCTCAGTGAGTGCGTACTAAATTTCGGGACGAAATTTCTTTCAAGTTGGGGATAATGTGACAACTCGAATTTCCAAGATTTCTATTTCGCATTTATTGCACGTTCTTGTATTGTTTAGTTGATTGATTGCACAATTAGTTGCTATGTACTTGTATACGTTTTGATACAATGAAGTGTATTGTGTGATTGTGCATGGTTATGTGTTAATTGTGATAAACTTGGTGGTGAAACTATGAAATTGTTATGAGATGGTGTACATGTGTAAAATATGATACTTAGGAAGGTAGAGGGTAATTAGTGAAATCTTAGAGATACTTAACCCTAATCCCCTTTTCACTAATCATTCTCACAAAAATCCAAGCACGTACTTTTCTCTAGCAATCATCACCCTCATCATCATTGGCACAAGACATTTCCGCACTTTTGATTCATCTTTCTCCAGAACCATTCAAGGTAATTGTGTAATCATTGTTTATTGATTGTTTGATTGTTAGCAATGCATGATTCTTGTAATTCTTGAAAACCCTAGTTTATCATATGATGGTTCTGTGTTTTCAATTGATGTTGATTGTTGTGATATGATGAATGATTAGTAGTTTGGCTATAAGATTGTTCACCGAATGATTGTTGTAATCGTTGAATGATTGATTATGTAATCTGCACTCTGTATACATGAATTAGGGTTTCCAGATCATATGAACTATAGAACGTAACTGATGAATGTGTAAAGTGTAACTGATGCAATCACGTCGAACTTGATCTTTCGTATATATGATGATGTTAGTCAGAGTTTTATAAAAGGGTAACCAGTCCGAACTCTTTCATTAACACTATGGTCCGAGTTTTTTAATGATGTTAAATGTCCGAGTTCTTTACTTGTTTATGTTGCCCGACTTTTGAAAATGATATCAAGGTCTGATCTTATTGTATTACAAGAGGTCCGAGCTTTTAGACATGTGTATGGTCCGAGTTTCTTGATAAACTATCATGTCCGACCTTTGAGTGAAATGTATGGGTCCGAGTTTTAACACCATATATGGTCCGAGTTTCTTGAGCCCACCCTTAGTCCGACTTTTATGATAGACAAGGAGGGGATCCGACTTTTAAAAGCTACCTTGGTCCGAGTTTATACACATAACATGAAGTCCGACTTTTGTGACCCCAAAACCTCTCCACATTTGTCCGAACTTGTGCATAGGGAAGTCTTGGTCCGATTTTGTGAGGAAACCCCCCCCTGTTCCGAATTCTTTGTTCATGAGCAATAATATCCGAACTTTAAATTCATGTTGATCTTGTCTGAGTTTGATATGTGATGTTTTGATGTTTATATACATTCTGAGTTGAAGGTGATACATGATCCAAGCTTCCTGTTAATACTAAGTCAAAACCTTGGATGAAGAACATACTGCCTGTTACCTGTTAATTGTTACTGCATGTTAAGATACTGCATGTCACTGAATAATACTGCTTGGTACTGTATGATACTATAACTACTACTGTGTAATATGATTCTGTAAGTTACTGGTTGAGCATCAAGAACCTGTAAACCCCAATTGAACATCAACACTTATCTTGAATTTATGTGCATCATATCCTAGGTCGTGTGTAACGGACTTAGACAATTTGATAAACCCTAGAGCATAGCATACCGAGCAAACCAAGGTGAGTTCACACTCTTACTAAGGCATGGGATTCCCAGGGCTTGGGAATGGGATTGAAGGAATAAGGTTGAATAGATTCGTACTGACACTAATACTAGACTACAATACCATTGTCCTCGGTTGTGCAGGACACATACATTTGCTACTCACTGTCCTCGGTTGTGCAGGACACATACTTTTGCTACTCACTGTCCTCGGTTGTGCAGGACACATACTTATGCTATTCACTGTCCTCGGTTGTGCAGGACACATACTTACAATCTACGTAGACTTATACTTACTACTATCCTCGGTTGTGAAGGATACTCACGTAAAACCTACGTGTATTTATACTTACTACTATCCTCGGTTGTGAAGGATACTTATGGTTACGAATAGTCTAGGGGTTATACAACATGGGAAGCCCCCACCAATTGAACGTACTATCGGTCCAGTAGAGCCACCTGTTACAATCAAACTTTCTATTACGCATTTACTTACTGTGAACTCGCTCAACTAGTTGTTGATCCTCTGTTACATGCCTTGCAGGTCGTTAGATACATGGAGCTTGCACAGGGAGGAGCTGGTCGTTGTGGGCTTGGATCGTGATTGTTTCTTAAAACACTTATGACATTATATACTTATTTATGTTGGGTTTTATCTATACGCTTCCGCTAAACAATGATAACTTACTTATGTTTTGGAACACCTTTCATATGGATTTGGTATGGTTTAATGGCAATTACTTTTACTATATATATTGTTCTATATGATTGGTGGCTTGATCCTGGTCAGTCACGCTCCCAAGCGGTGATACTCCGCTGGTGGATTTTGGGGGTGTGACACTTGAAGACATGCTTCGGGCATGTGTTATTGATTTTGGCAACGGCTGGGAAAAGCATCTCCCTTTGGTGGAGTTCTCATACAATAACAGTTATCACACCAGCATACAAGCCGCTCCATTCGAGGCATTGTACGGGCGTAAATGCCGGTCACCTCTCTGTTGGGCAGAGGTGGGGGATAGTCAGATCACGGGTCCAGAAATTGTGGTGGACGCCACAGAAAAGATTGCACAGTTACGACAACGCATGGCGGCAGCACGCGACCGTCAGAAAGCATACGCGGATAAGCGTAGGAAACCGTTGGAATTTCAGGTCGGGGACCGGGTTTTACTTAAAGTCTCACCCTGGAAGGGTGTGGTACGTTTTGGCAAACGGGGCAAACTAAATCCGCGGTACGTCGGACCATTTGAAATCATTGAGAAAATAGGCAAAGTGGCCTACAAGCTAAACCTACCAGCTGAACTCGGTGCAGTTCACAATGTATTTCACGTGTCGAATCTGAAGAAGTGCCTGTCAGATGAGACCCTCATAGTTCCTTTTAAGGAACTCACTATCAATGAGCGGTTGCAGTTCGTCGAGGAGCCAGTTGAAATCACGGACCGGGATGTAAAGGTCCTCAAAAACAAGAGAATCCCTCTTGTTCGAGTTCGTTGGAACTCCTGTCATGGCCCAGAGTACACCTGGGAACGCGAAGACCAGATGACAGAAAAGTATCCCCAGTTATTCGGAACCAATGCAACCACTACTGAGGCTGAAGCTACTACCACGGAATTTCGGGACGAAATTCCAGATCAACGGGGGGAGGATGCGACACCCCAGGAAAACTAGTGAACGATACAACTTACCTAGCTTCCTCAGTAAACGCATGCTAAATTTCGGGACGAAATTTCTTTCAAGTTGGGGATAATGTGACAACTCGAACTTTCGACTTTCATTTTCGCATTTAATGCACGTTGACTTTGACTGTTTAAGTGTTTGACTTGATTGACTTGTAATGTACACGTTGTGATATAATAAAGTGTCTTGTGATTTGTATGATTATGTGTTTGATTGTATAACTTGAAATCTGTTGATAAACTTAAACTGTTAACACTTGAACAACCCGACGAAACACAAGTGTGTTTCGCCAAGCACAACTCGACGAATCAGAGTTGTGATTCGCCAAGGACCACTCAACGAAACAAGCCTGTTTCACCAACTCAGTCTCGACGAAATAGAACTTGATTCGCCGGCCCATATTCGTTGAGGCCCAGCTACGGGCCCATTACGGTAAAACACGTATATACACACACCCAGACCTATGTTTGATACGTTTTGGCAAAACAAGAAAACCCTAGAGCTTTCTCAGTGTGACGGCAACCTTGAAGCCCTCTAGATCAATCCCGTTCTTGCTTTCATCTATTTCGGTTAGTGTGATTTAGCTCCGTAAATTGTTTTGTGTGTTTATGTCATTGTTGACAATGATAAAGTGTGTATGATTGATGACGTTCTTGTGAATCGGTTATGAATGGTATTGATCGGCTATCATGTTTTGTTCGGATTATTTGCATGATGTATTAGGGATATCTTGTAAACAAGTGTGGATTAAATCATTAGTCATTGATGTGTATGGAATCGGCTAGCATATGTGAACCGGATAACGTACTTTGTTAAATTATTAAACTAGGGTTCGGGATAGACACGAATAACGAATCGTAACATGATGATTAAGTGGTTATATGATGAACGATTTGTGTATGATTACAGATTGATGATGATCATGATGGATGTTCTTGACGGCTGTTTTAGATAGTTAGGGTTTCTGTGATTAAATCCGTAACTGACTTGTGTTGACGTAACTGCTGCCTTGACGAAATAGATTGTTTGACGAATTAGAATGTTTGACAAAACTGGATTTGATTCGCCAAGGGGGGTTTGACGAAATAGAGGAAGTGTTTCGCCAAGGGTTGTCAACGAAACAGAACCTTGTTTCGTCAAAAGGGTAGTTGACGAAACACATTGTGTTTCGCCAACCTGTGATTCGTCAACTTGGTTAACTGCACAGTAACAAAGTTAGACTCTGTTAGAAGTTAACTGTATTAACTAACTGCTGTTAAGTGATGTGCATGACTTATGTGATAACGGTTACATACTAGTACTTCTATGATCATACCTATACGTGAACAACTTGGATATAAACTGATTATGCATACGTACGTATTTAGGACGTGATTGATTTACTTCGAGCACATACTTAGCATACCGAGCAAACCCAAGGTGAGTTCACACAGCCAAGGCATGGGGTTCCCGGGTGGGAATGGGATTTGATGAATTTTTGTGTATACTCAGACGGTAGAGCCTAACGATAAGATACGACTAGACTAGTAACACTTATTGAGCTGATCTTCGCACACCTGCCAAGGGTTGGCAGCGATATTATGACTGACTTCGCACACCTGCCATAGGAAGGCCGCGAACTAAACT
Source organism: Helianthus annuus (assembly GCF_002127325.2). Classification (NCBI taxonomy): domain Eukaryota; kingdom Viridiplantae; phylum Streptophyta; class Magnoliopsida; order Asterales; family Asteraceae; genus Helianthus; species Helianthus annuus. Next base: position 87,093,652 of record NC_035448.2, read on the forward strand.
TACTAATCTTCGCACACCTGCCTGGGAGGCCGCGATACAAATAAACCTAGTCTAGAACACTTGGGAAAAACATCCCCTAAGATCTTCGCATACCTGCCTGGGAGGCCGCGATGGGAACTAATACGATACATGACATAATGAATGAACATACTACTACTCACACTATATTATTACTGAACTATTAACTGTGAACTCGCTCAACTAGTTGTTGACTCTCTGCTACATGCCTTGCAGGACCTTAGGTACTTATGGAGCTTGCACTAGGAAGGAGCAGGTCGTTGTGGAACATGGATCGTGGATGTCATGTTAAAACGTTTAAACAATCAAACTTAACATTACTTTGGGTTTACATTTACATACTTTGGATTTTCATTATTACGCTTCCGCTATTGATACTATGTTTGGTTTAGAAAATCAATTGTATTGAATTGGGTTTTGGGAACTATCTTATTGATATTATGTTATGTTCAATATGATTGATGGCTTGATCCTGGTCATCTCACGCCTCCAAGCGGTGGTACTCCGCGTGTGGATTTTGGGGGTGTGACAAGGGATCTCTCAATGTTGTATATATCTCAGGATCGGAAGGATCCAGGATCCTGAATTTGACTGTGCACCATCACTAGGTATGATTGCAGAATCCTCCACTATCTCCATAGTTCTGTGATCCTCAATAGTAGGAGCTAAGATGTGGATGATGGGAATTTTAATATCCTCTGGAATCTTTAGTGATGATCCAAGGTTGGCTAAAGCATCAGCTTCTGCATTTTCTTCTCTACGTACCTATGTCAAACTAAAAGAAGCAAAAGAGTCTGCCAATTTCTTGACCATTTCTAGATATTTGATTAGTCTTTCACCTTTAACAGCATAAGAACCATTAAAGTGGTTAGTAATTAACAGTGAATCTACATGTACCTCAAGATACCTGATCCTCATGTGCTTGGCAATTTGCAAACCAGCAATTAAGGCTTCATATTCAGCCTCATTATTAGTAGTTTGAAACTCACAAGCAATTGAGTGGGGAATTATGTCCCCTTGTGGCGATTTTAGTAGTATTCCTAGTCCAGTTCCCTTGATATTTGAAGCCCCATCTGTGAAGAGTATCCAAGGATCCTTAGTCTCTTCAAGGCTGTTGAACTTCCAATTCAGCTTCCCTTTGTAGATCACTATTGAAATCAGCCACAAAGTCATCTAAGGCATGGGATTTAATGGCAGTTCTTGGTTCATATCTGATATCATAAGCACTAAGCTTGACTGCCCACTTTGCCATCCTTCCTGACATTTCAGGTTTCCTGAGAACATTCTTGATTGGAAAGATAGTCTTAACAATAATAGGATGAGTCTCAAAATAATGGCGTAACTTAGTAGATGCCATGATTAAAGCAAGGATATGTTTTTCTAAATGAGAATACCTTGATTCAGCATCAAGCAAACTTTTACTTACATAGTACACAGGATGTTGAGTACCTTCATGATCCTTAACACGGACTGCACTTACTGCCTTAGAAGAAACTGCTAAATATAAGGATAATATATCCCCTTTTTCTGGTTTCATTAAGGCTGGAGATGAGGATAGGTAATCCTTAAGGGCCTTGAGAGCATTCTCATGCTTTTCAGTCCACTCAATTTTTTTTTTCTTTCTCAGTATGTCATAGAATTCTTTGCATTTCTCTGATGACTTTGAGATGAATCTGTTCAAGGTTGCGATTCTTCCTGTCAATCTTTGCACATCCTTAGCATTGGCAGGAGACTTGATGTTCACAATCGCCTTGATTTATTCTGGACTTGCCTCTATCCCTCTCTTCGTCACCATATAACCTAGGAACTTGCCAGCTTTTACACCAAAGTGGCACTTGGAAGGACTCAATTTCATATTGTATCTATCAAGGATATCAAATGCTTCCTCCAAATCCTTAAGGTGATCCTCAGCTTTCTTGGACTTAACCACCATGTCATCAATATAGACTTCCATTGTGTGTCCAATTTGTTCTTTAAACATCATATTAACTAGCCTTTGGTATGTAGCACCTGCATTTCTTAGTCCAAAGGGCATAGCAATATAACAATAGATACCAGTAGGGGTCATAAAGGCTGTATCCTCTTGATCAGATGGTTCCATCTGAATTTGTTAGAATCCAGATGAAGCATCCATAAAAGTCAACAATTCATGACCCGCTGTAGCATCCACCATGGAGTCAATGTGGGGTAATGGGAAAGGATCCTTGGGACATGCCTTGTTTAAATCAGTGAAATCGACACATACCCTCCACTTTCCATTTTTCTTTTGAACAACAACCACATTGGCAAACCACCTTGGATACTTGACCTCTCTCATCATACCTGCTTTCAACAGTTTATCTACCTCCTCTTGGATGATGGCATTCCTCTCAGGTGCAAACTTTCTCCTCTTCTGATGTATGGGTTTGAATGACCTGTCAATGCCAAATTTATGAGTAATAATATCTTTAGAAATACCTGTCATGTCCTCATGCTTCCAAGCAAAGGTAGCTTTTCTCCTCTTTAAGAAGGATACTAAATCATGTTCAATGTTATCGAGGATCTCGGATCCTATAAAAACTTTGGATTCAGGATCCTGAGGGTCCATCAGGATATCTTTCACATCTTGTTCTCTTGCCTCCAGGACATCTCTTGGAGGATACTTTAATTGCTATGCCTCCCTAGGTCTTGAGGCCGGCTTCATTGATGAAGTGTAACAATTCTTGGCTTCCTGTTGATCACTTTCTATCTTCACCACACCCCATGGAGTAGGGAGTTTAACACACTGATGATAAGTAGATGGAACTATTTCATATCATGTATCCACGGCCTGTCAAGGATAACATTGCAACAAGATAAGAAATCTATGACACAAAATTTCTGAAAAGAATGAACTCCCTCTATGTAAATGGGAAGTTTAATGTCCCCCAATGTGTTCTTGGTTTCTCAACTGAATCCCACAAGAACTGATGATCTTGGGACAATTTCTGATTCAGGAATGTTCATCTTCTTGAGAACATCGAGTTGGATAATGTTCACTGAGCTTCCTCCATCTATCAGAATCCTGCGAACAAAATGATTAGAAATAAACAATGTAATAACAAGACCATCATGATGAGGATCCTGAATGTCTACACGATCATCCTCATCAAATGATATCACTTTATCCTGTGTAAGGATGGAAGTTCGAATAGGCCTATTCCCATTCTCCGTCTTTGTTTCTTTAGCATGCCTCTTGGCTGCTGAAAAGGAAGTGCCACATATATCTGATCCACCGGAAATGAAGTTGATAATATGGGCATCAGCTGGAGGAGTAGGAGCCTTTCTGGAAGCTTTTAAGGATCCTGGATCCTTGAGTTTTTTCTTCAAAATAGCTCTTTCAAATGTCCTTTTCTTAACAAGTAACCAATCTCTTTCCTGAGTGCTATGCATTCATCAGTGAGATGACCGAAATCTTCATGATAGGCACACCATTTGGATTTATCTTTTGTAGCAGCTGGCTTATCGTTCTTTCTAGGCCATCAAGCTTTTTCACCTAAATTCTGCATGGCAAGGATTAGTTCATTATTATCAACAGCAAAGCAATATTCAGAAATGGGTGGATAATCTTCATCATCCTCTTCTTGCTCCACAGCATGCACTTTTTTATTATCAGACTTGTTGTATGATTTGGATTTGTTGTTCCTGAAATAGGATCCTTGCTTTTCCTGCTTTGAGGATCCTGACAGTCTCTCCTGGATCCTTTTATCATCCTCTAACCGGATGAATCTAAGGGCCCTGGTTCTTACTTCATCAAGATTCCTGCAAGGGGTCATGACAAGATCATCATAGAATTGTGAATCCTTAAGTAAACCCATTTTAAAGGCCTATACAGCTGTAGCAATATCCAAATTAGGAATCTCTAAGGATTCTCTACTGAATTTAGTTATGTAATCTCTTAGTGATTCATTTTGACCTTGTGTTACCCTATATAGATCACTAGTTAATCGTTCAAATCTCCTATTACATGAGAATTGGCTATTAAACAAATTAACTAGATTAGCAAATGAAGTAATAGAGTAAGGGGGAAGACTTAGCAGCCATTTAAGAGCTGATCCTGTCAGTGTGGATCCGAAACCCTTGCATAAACATGCTTCTTTCAACCTTTCAGGAATGGGATTGATCTCCATTATCTCCCTATATTGAGCCACATGCTCTTCTAGATCAGTTGTGCCATCATAGAGCTTCATGTTTGGTGTTTGAAACCTCTTTGGTATCTCTGCATCACAAATAGGTGGTGCAAAATGAGATATTCTGTGACTCCCATCCTGAATCTCAGGAATGGGCTTAACCACCCCTGGAACACTGGATATCATATCCTTGAGTTTTTGCAACTCCCTTGCCATAGCTTGGTTGATTCCTGGTTCCTGCACAAAGCCATGGTTAGCATTATGAGACGTATTTAAAGTGTTACCTCTTGACTGATTCGAGGCTGGGATTCCTGATGTGAATCCAAACTGATATGATTCTGGCATGATTGAGGGACCAGATGAAGCAATAGTTTGCATAGGTATGAAGTCTCCCAAATGAATATCTGAGCTTCTGGGTTGTACACTCCTTAAGGATCCTTGATCCTGGAAGATGTTGGATCCTTGATACACCGAAGCTGGATGTCTTGGAGGATATTCCATGGATCCGTGAGCCTGGGATGAGGATCCCTGAACCTGAGATGAGGATCCTGGATACTGAGAGTAGGATCCTTGAACCTACTACGTCCCCATGTATCCTCCCGAACTAGAGACGAATCCTTGATGCTGGAGAGAGGATCCTTGAGGCTGAAGAGAGGATCATGAAGGCTGGAAGTAGCATCCTTGAGCCTGTGTCATTGCCGATGATCCATAGTGCATACTTGATGATCCTCCATGATGCTGGACACCTGATGTTGTGGAATGCTGGGCAGTTGTGGCTAGAGTATCGAAATTCAGTGATCTCGGCACCAATGGAGAGTGATCCTCCGCTGATCTCTTCAATTTCTTGATTTCGCCAATTTCTCGAAGGATCCTGTCATTAGTTTTGTCCTGCTGTTGCATGTAATCCTTCATATCCAAAATCAAAGAATAAAGGTCATTCTTAGTAGGACTAGAAGAAACAGCAGTAGTTGTTTTTGTGAAAACGGGGTTTGGCTTCTTCACAGCATTCTTAGCATTCTTCTGGGATCCAGAAGAAACAAGAGGCAAAGGTGGAATGCCCTGTGAAGAGGTGATCGCTGGCATGGAGCTTGAAGTGTTCTTCACGTGAGAAGCCATGTGGTTGAAGGTAATGAACAGAAATGGATGAAATGAACAAAATTTTCAGATATGAAGCACCGATTGCCCCACGGTGGGCGCCAAACTGTTTTGGTCAAAAATCACAAAAGGATAATGCAACCAAATCTGATTTTGTGAGGTATGATGCTTGGTTAATTAGTCAAATGTATGAAAAAAAATATATGAAATGAGTGGTGAATACAAGGATTTATACGAGGAAAAAGCCCTTGATCAATGATAAAAACCTCGGGTGATGGAAACTACCGATCACCAACTATATTAAACAAAGAATGTTTACAAATCGGGATGATAACAAGCTTGGTACAAGGATCACTAGTGTGCAAAAGTGTGTAATCGCAGAGAGTTTGCAGAGAGTTCGAGTATAGTGTTGGTGTGTTGCTAATAATATCTAAATCAACCTTGTATCTCCATTTAAAAATAGAAATTATCTATGCTAACTAACTATCCGCAAATGATGCAAGCTCCCCACGATCACCATAACGGTCGAAGAGTCCTTGCACGTGCAGAATCATCAAGTACATTCCCCTAGACTCTCGGTTGGACCAAGTCCTATTCGAATACACCGGCAAAACAAGTTCAAAAATGATGGAAACAATTGTTAGTGTTAGGATAATAATGAGGATCCTTGATCATTAGTCTTGCAACATCTTCTGAGGATCCTTCATTAAAACTAAACTGAGGATCTGTGATCCAAGCTGCACTTGAGGATCCGTGATCCATAAGCTGTGAAATTCTATCCCTAACAATACCTAGTAAAACTGCGCAATTTAGCACTTTAACGAACCGTTAAACCGAACGAATAACCGGACACCACCTAAAACAACAAAGTTAGACTAGAAGCATTGTTTTTATGATATTAAGCTAGTATTGGTGATAAAACACCTTAAAAATCATAAAAACACCTAAACACACTTAAACTAACTTAAACCTTCTAGGTTACATTTAAAACCTTCAACTTCTAAAATTTACAACATACCCCCCCCTAATCTTGACCAGCCCCATAGGGCTCCACACAACTTTACATTAAAATATTACCATGTTGTCTAGATTTTGAACACATTAACTTGTGGATAATGAATGTCACACCCTGACTTTGCGGAAGCGTGGTTAATTTGGTGTGACTTCTTAATACCATACCTTAATCATAACAAGCTATATGAATTAAAAATATGCAAGATCATCCATTAAAATAAAAATATCAAAACATTGTCTTAACGGGTTAACACCCAACAACCATAATCTTGTCTAAACAGTACAACCCAACACAACATAAACATGATTCAAGGACTGTGACTTGTCCAGGAAAGAGTCACATTCCCCGAACCTTGGATGACCCTAGTGACTTATGCAGCGGAAAACATGCCATACCGTGCCAGATCTTTAATTCCCTGAAATACATGTAAGTTGAAAAATCAACAATAATGTTGAGCGAGTTCATGCGAAAGTGAGTAAATAAACCTTTGTATTTATCAAAAACCCTGGTATGTAGCAAATAAGGAAAAAGAGATCACCAATGGTTTGCAAGTCCATTGATATGTGTGAAGTGCAAGTAGGAAGACTCAAACCTAGCGGATTTCGCGTCGGGCACAAAGTCACCCCGAGGTCCGTTATGCTGGACCTGGAGTTGGGCTCGCTACACCTAGATAGATCTACCGCTTACGTCCCTCGGTCCTACAATGAGGATTAATGGCCTCTAGTTCCCGCCTACCCACTCACATGATCTAAGTAATAACCCTCCTTACGCTAACCATACCATGTATCAAGTATTTCATAATCATAGTAACATGTATTTCACCCCCGCAGTTTATAAAACTGAAAAGAGTTAAGAGAAAAGGGGGACATGAACTCACAGTCGGTGCGTCGCTAAATCAAGCAATCCAAATGTCCGAAAGCTGTGCAACGACCTACATGTGCTAATTCTATTAGACGGATGGCCGTGCTTTAGCTTTATAGTTTAAATTTTTCGGGAAACAGTTAGACAACTGTTCCTTGTATATATTTGGTAGTTAATCTCCTTCCCAAGGATGGGGGAATTAATACATGCGCGTTTATAATATTAAGTCTCACTTAATATACTTTACTTCTCATTCCAAAATATAATTATTTTTCTCAAAAATATTATATTTTCTCTTCGCATAATACTTTCCAAAATAATACGTTGACAAAATACGCATTTATGAATATTTCCGTATAAAGCGTAAGTTACGTTTTGGCGATTTAGTGGTAATAGTAATTACCGTTGTAACTTATATGTTTGTCGTGTAGGCGTTGGTATTATTTTGGGTTCGACAAAGTTTGTAAATATTATTTTTACTCTAAAAATAATATTTATATATTTTCACAAAATAATCATAAACAGTGTGGTGAAAAATATATTTATCGAATAAATATTTATCACGTTTAGTTTTTGTGAAAATCCCACCTCCGATTATTTAATAAATAAAGTCTTGGCGAAATGTATTTTGAAAACATTTCAAAATAGTTTAACACTTGTAAATAATTCTAAGTGTTAGATTTTAGAAAAATTTCGCCAGAGTTTCCCCTGTAACTGGAGGTGGTCACGCTTTCAAGCGTATCATTTTCTTTTACAAAATCATTCCAACACTTCTTTAAATCAACCAATCAATTTCCGATACTTCAAACTAGTTTCAACACATCAAACTTGTAGACTAGTATGTAAAATCGCATTATTACATGAACTTGTAGTTTTTCCGAAAGTCATAGTGTAGATCACCTTATATTTAGTGGATCTATGTATAAAATAGTTTAGTCTTGTAAAAACCCCGTTTTTAAAACAAATCATCCTTTACAACTTCCCGACAACTTTTATAAAAATTGTTACTTTGTCGGATCTTTCGTTTCACAAGTGTTTATACACTTGTAGTTTGTAAAAATCATATTTGTTAACATATCACCCAACTTTTATAAAACATGATTTTCTCGACACTTGGTTCTACGAATATACCACTTGTACATACGTAGATCAGCTCGTTTTAAATACTATTTTACAAGTCAAAATACTTTTACACAAGTTCATGTTTCTCGTGTGGTGGAGTTTCACCTTTTAACCCTTGTACCGATAGAAACAAGCGTATATCAAGATTCGTGATCTTAACAAAGTCAGGTTAAACGATGATAAGAGCCACCACATCGTAGATCGGGCCTCAATAATCAACATATTCGAATACTACAACATTTACACATGTTATGAGCTTTTAACCAACAATATTCGAGTTTTAGTAGACTTTTTAGATTCAAAACGCATGATTCCGACTTTTAACCGTTAAAAATCATATTAACCACTTTAGATACGATCGAGAGTGAGTTTTAAACATTATACCTCTAGCTCGGGGCTAGGGAAGAATCTAGTCGAAAATGGCGTGGATAAAAGCAAAGAGACGAGGTCCTTCAACTTCCGCTTGCTTCAAGCTTCCTTATACGTGATCCGTAAGCCTTGTATAAGCTTGGAATGTATTGATCAAGAGCCGACAATGGATGTGTTGATGGGGGTGGGTTCGGCCGAGAGTAGGGAGAGGGCAAGGAGAGAGTTGAGTTGGTGATTTGTGATGGTTATAATCTCATGTATTAAGTCTTGTTATTTATAGACAAAATCATGTGCTAAATCCATTGGTTAGTATGATATCTAGATATCCACACAATCAAATAAAATATTCACAATTGTACTCTCTTGGTTACTCCATGTTGGCCGATCCCATTAGGGGGGGGGTATCCGGTTGGGTTTCAATTGTTCAGTTAGAGTTTAGTTATGTTAAGTCGGTTACTTTAGAGATTAACCCCGTTAGTTGCATGACGTGTTATAAAGCGGGTGTTAGGGTAATCAGGGACCCTAACTGGCTCAGAAAAAGACTAGTAATATTTTTGGCAATATTTTTATGTTCCGGGTATAGTCCGGTTGTTCGGTTGGATAGTAATCCGTTAAAGTGCTTAAGTAATCCTTTAAGCGTCGTAAATAATATTTTTAGTGACACAATTTATTCTGCAAGGTGTCAGAAATATTTCCTCATATTTTGGCACTTTGTTAGTTAGCTAGGAGCTAGTATGTTAATAAAAGTGCTATGTTTTGTGCTTAGAGTACGTTTTAGGCACATCCAATCCTTATATCTTATTCCTAGAGACGCAGTTCAATAACCCTTGTATCCCTACACACACTATGGGTGTAGTAAAATATTTCTGGCTCATTCAGGCCTTTAGAGGCAGTGTTTGCCTGATGCTGGCTATATCAGCATGTTCAATAGGTTATCCGTTCAAACGCTACTGTGCTTTTGTGCATCATGTTTGTCACTAGAGTTCAGTAAGTAAATAATGTAGTGACGGAAGTCAAAGTATGATGCAGATATGTACATGTATCAACAGTCAAGTAGCAGTTTATCAGTAATCTCAGTCAAGCACAGTAATTAAGCAGCAATTAATAGTTAATTAAGTCGTACGGATACCTGGTTTAGTGAGGGTTGTCACATTCTCCCCCCGTTAGAAAAATTTCGTCCGGAAATTTTAGGCTACAAGAAGAGCTTAGGAAATAAGTGGGGGTATTTTTCTTTCGTTCGGTCCTCACGCTCCCAGGTGAATTCAGGACCATGTCTAGCATTCCAGCGAACTTTGACGAGCTTGACACTGCTCCGGCGGGTCTTGTTCACTTTCCAATCCGTGACCTCGACAGGTTCTTCAACGAAGTGGAGCGTGTCATCAACATGAATTTCGTCGGTAGGAATGGCAACGTTATCTTGAGTTGGACTTCTCTTCAGACTGGATACATGAAACGTATCGTGAACACCATTCAGTTCGGCAGGTAGGTCCAACTTGTAAGCTACTAACCCGATTCTCTCCAAGATCTTGAATGGTCCAATATACCTCGGGTTCAACTTTCCACGTTTCCCAAATCATGCCACACCCTTCCAGGGTGGTACCTTCAGCAAAACCATCTCACCAACCTCAAACTCTAGAGGTTTCCTGCTTCGATCTGCGTAGGCTTTCTGCCTGTCACGAGCCGCGCTGATACGGTCTCGGATCTGTGCGATCTTATCTGTGGTTTCCTGTACCATTTCAGGACCAACCAATTATCTATCACCTGCGTCAGCCCAACAAAGCGGCGATCTGCACTTGCGCCCATATAAAGCCTCGAATGGTGCGGCACCAATACTGGTGTGGTAGCTGTTGTTGTATGAAAACTCAACCAGGGGTAAATGCTTATCCCAGCTACCGCCCAAATCCATCACACATGCTCTCAGCATGTCTTCTAACGTCTGAATCGTCCGCTCGCTTTGTCCGTCGGTCTGCGGGTGAAAAGCTGTGCTCAGATTCAACTTGGAGCCAAAAGCGTCCTGGAAGGATTGCCATATTCTCGATACAAACCTTCCGTCTCTATCGGAGATAATCGAGAGAGGTACTCCATGGCGTGTAACCATCTCTCTCATGTAAATCTCAGCCAATTTACTCGTATGATCCTTCTTGCGGATAGGCAAGAAGTGTGCTGACTTCGTCAATCGATCCACTATCACCCAGATAGTGTCATGGCCTCTTGGCGTTCTTGGCAATTTTGTAACAAAATCCATGGAGATTTGTTCCCACTTCCACTTGGGAATCTCTGGTTGTTGCAGAAGTCCTGAAGGCTTCTGGTATTCCGCCTTAACCTTGGCGCATGTCAAACATTTGCTCACGTAAATTGCAACATCGCCTTTCATCCTAGCCCACCAATAATAATCTTTAAGATCCTGGTACATCTTATCCGCTCCAGGGTGGATAGAGTACCGTGACTTCTGAGCTTCATTGAAAATAACCTTCCTTAAACCACCAAACAAAGGAACCCAAATCCTGTTCTCAAAACACAACGTTCCTTCCCTGTTTGGTACCAATAACTTCTCCATCCCACGGAGATACTCTTCTGCAAGGTTTCTTTCTTTGAGAGCTTCTTGTTGCGCTGCACGAACGCGCGAGGAAAGATCGGTCTGAATGATTATCTCCAAAGCTCTAACCCTTATGGGCTTAATTCTCTCTTTTCGACTTAGGGCCTTGGCGACCACATTCGCCTTCCCTGGGTGATACTTAATCTCGCAGTCGTAGTCATTCAACAGTTCTACCCATCGTCTTTGCCTCATGTTCAACTCCTTCTGGTTGAATATGTGCTGGAGGCTCTTGTGATTTGTGAAGATTGTGCACTTCGTACCATAAAGGTAGTGTCTCCAGATCTTCAAAGCGAAAACCACTGCGCCAAGCTCCAAATCGTGCGTGGTATAGTTCTTTTCGTGCACTTTTAGTTGGCGTGACGCGTAAGCAATAACCTTCTGGCGTTACATCAACACGCAACCCAATCCTTGACGTGAAGCGTCGCAGTATACCACGAAATCATTTGTACCTTCTGGCAGAGCTAAGATTGGCGCGTTACAAAGCTTATCCTTCAATATCTGAAACGCTTCATCCTGTTTGATTCCCCAATCAAACTTCTTATCCTTCTGCGTGAGGAGTGTCAATGTTTGAGCGATCTTTGAAAAGTTCTCGATGAACCTTCGATAATAGCCAGCCAAACCCAAGAATTGCCGAATCTCGGTTGGCGTCTTTGGCGTTTCCCAATCTTTGATCGCCTCGATCTTTGTGGGATCCACGTGGATTCCATCTCCATTCACCACGTGCCCAAGGAATTGCACCTCTCGTAGCCAAAACTCACACTTAGAGAACTTGGCGTACAACTGTTCTTTCTTTAGCAGCTCTAGAATGGCTCTAAGATGCTGTTCGTGCTCAGCCTTCGTCTTTGAATAAATCAGAATACAATCACGAACTTATCCAAGTATGGCTTACAAACTCGATTCATCAAATCCATGAACACTGCAGGTGCGTTGGTCAAACCAAATGGCATAACGAGAAACTCGTAGTGTCCATATCGAGTTCTGAAGGCTGTCTTTGGGATACTCTCCTCCTGTATCCGTAGCTGATGGTATCCCGATCGAAGATCGATCTTTGAATAGAAGCTTGAACCTTGAAGCTGGTCGAATAGATCATCGATCCTTGGCAAAGGATATCTATTCTTGATCGTCAGCTTGTTCAACTCTCTGTAGTCAATACACATGCGGAAACTGCCGTCTTTCTTCTTCACAAACAAAACTGGAGCTCCCCAAGGCGAGAAGCTCGGTCGGATAAATCCCTTGTCTAACAACTCTTGAAGTTGTGTCGACAGTTCTTGCATCTCAGACGGAGCAAGTCTGTAGGGTGCCTTAGCCACAGGCGCGGCGCCTGGAACTAAGTCAATGTGGAACTCTACTAGCCTCTGAGGCGGCAAGCCAGGCAAGTCTTCAGGAAAGATTTATGGGTATTCCCTCACGACAGGGATGTCTTCGATCTTCGGCTCAGCAGCCTTTTTATCCACAATGTGTGCCAGAAAAGCAACACATCCTTTCTGCAAACACTTCCTTGCTTTCAGGCAGCTAATCATCCTCAACGGCGTCTCACGCTTCTCCCCATGAACAACAATGGTCTCACCATCATTGGTCGGAATACGAATTATCTTCTCGTGACAAACTATCTCTGCTTTGTTACTCGATAACCAATCCATCCCTACTACCACGTCGAAGCTTCCCAACTGGACCGGTAGTAGATCGAGAGCAAACTCACGCTCTCCCAGCTCGATTACGCAACCTCGAATCACCTCGTTAGCTTCTACTAACTTCTCATTCGCTAATTCGATCGAGTACGGAATATCTAACTTACTAGCGGCTAAACCCAGCATATTCTTAAATTCTAATGATATGAAGCTATAATCGGCACCAGTATCAAACAAGATAGATGCAAAAGTTTTGGTTGTTAAAGAACGTACCAGTAATCATGCCTGGATCCTAGCATGCTTCACAAACTCCGATGCTGGGTGTTCTCTCACGGTCTTGTTTCAACTCCAGGCATTCTCTCTTAAGATGTCCAATGTCCCCACAATGGAAGCATCCTAGCACTCGGCCATTTCCTTTCCTGCTTCCACCTTGAGCGTTGTTACGGTTTTCTCCTTGTTTGGGACTCTTCATCCCACAACCATCCTTGTTGTGCCTTTCCTCCCGCACCTAGGCTTCCGACATCCACATTCATGGTGATACTTGCACCCAGCACGTCTTGCTTTAGTTTCTAAGCAAATCTTATCATTGGCCTGTCTGTTGTTAGGGCAATTTTTCTTGTAATGCCCTTTGTCTCCGCAGTCAAAACAACCTCGAATAGATCTTTGTTCGTCATTATTTGTTCAGGTATCTTCGGTAAGCTTCCTTTTGTTCTTTCCAGATGACTCTACCTGAGTCTCCCCATCAGGGTTTGCAAGTTTTTCTAGTCTAATGGCTTCCGTAACGAGTGCCAAACCCATCTTGCTTGCAGCAATAGTTGTTGGTGGCGTAGATGCTGCCATCAAGCTCAGGACTTGCGGTGCCAGTTCCCAAATGAACTGTCCCAATTTCCTCATTTCTGGTTCTGCTAAGTGGGGAACAACTCGTGCCAAGTCATGAAGTCTTTGCATATATCCCAACATTTTTGGACCTTCCATCATCAGGCTCTGGAATTCCCTTTCCAAATTCTGGGTTTCCGCTTGGGAGCAATACTTCTCATGCATCATACCCTTCAACTCATCCCAAGTAATCGCGTATGCTGTAGTTAGGCCCATTATTCGAACTTGAAGATTCCACCATAATCGAGCTCCATCGTGAAACAACTCAGAAACGTATGGGACTTGTTGTTCTGGCGTACAACCACTCATTCAAAAGATGGATTCCAGACTTTCAATCCATTTCACAAAAGCTATGGCACCCCCAGTGCCATCGAACTTCGGAGGCTTGTAATTAAGGAAGTGCCAGTAGGAACAACCGTTATTTTCTGAGGTGCCTCTGCTAGGTTCGGAGCGTAGGGCCTCGTGCTGTGATATAGCTGCACCAATTATCTCTTGAAGTTCCGCCTCTGAGGTGGGCATGCGCATTTCGCGTCTTGGTGGCATCTTCTAAAAGATGTTTCACGTAGGTTAGGTCGTGGCAGGTAAAATGTACGTATGTATTCAATAATATCAGCACATAACATCTCATGCTATCAATAAATCAGTCACATAACATCTCATGTCATAGAACATAAACCATAGATCAAACATCACAAGTGATGAGAATACTGCGATTGCATTGCCATAAATCGAGACTAGAATGTAAGGTTTACAGGTACCCAACTGTATCGTACAACATTAATGACTTATTAGGGGACGACCCTAGGCAAGTCGTGCAATCGCTGGACATGTTCAGGAATCTTTGGTTCGTCCATTTTCAAACTCCAGGACTCTATCTCAAGCTTCTGAATTCCAGTCTTAGAACCACATTTCTCCTCCATCATTTCCTTTAGCTCATCCCAGCTCAGTGCATAAGCAGCATCTGTGTCAAGGGCCTGAACCTGATGGTCCCACCATGAGAGTGTGCCGTCTAGAAATGACCTCAAGGTAAAGGTATCACTCTGTTTGGGGCGAACAGTTAGTTTTTCGTAGAATGGAGTCAATCTTTTCGGGCCAACGAACAAATGCAATGGCGCTTTCTGTTTCGTCGAAGTTCAAAGGCTTGCAGTTTAGGAACTGCTTATAGGTGCGGTCAGCTAGGGATTATTTCCAGTAGTGCCATTGCTGTGCTAAAAGCGGAGAGCTTCATGTCGTGCAATTGCCTGTGAGTTGCGTTTTTGCAACTCGGCTTCTATCCTTGGCAACATACTGGTGTTTGTGTCACGCCTGGGTGGCATTCTCTTCTGCCGAAATGGCATGAAGTGGGTTAGACAACTTCCCAATTGTCTATGAGATGCATAGCACCAGAAGCCATCATGTACTTACCCAATTTTACACGTAAATATACTCATTGTATGGGTGGGGAAATAAATTTTCTGAGCCTCCACATAGGCTTGCCAATATGGCTTGTTGCTTGAAATAGAATGAACTCGAGGCTTCATCGCCTTGGTTATTCGTGTTCGAGTTATTTCCTGCCACATTGGTTTTCATTAGCTTGGCCCGCAGAGTCCACCAGGATTTCTGTGCACTACAAGTCGTTATTACGTGGGCCCCCGTAATAAAAAATTGTCTTGCATAGTTACCCCAAATTTTCTCTCGTCCAAGCAGATGATCAATCAAGGAGCAACAGCAGGTGCATCGGCATGAACAGGGTCATGCTCCAATGCGGTGTTAGGAGCAACGCCTGGCTCAGGGGCCACGGCTGGCTCTGGATCAACCAACTCCATCTCAAAATCAGCTGGATCAACCATCACAGGGGGTTACAGGATCCTCCAAGGGCTGGCCTAAGCGTATGAACTCAAGGTCATGGTCTGGATCAAAACCAGATGGGAGAACAGGATCACCCTAAATACTGTGATCAAACTCAAAGCTGTGTGCGGGAACCGGTGCAGCCGATGATGTCCTATCAGGGTCGGCGTTGTGTGAATGGTGCTGCACTCCCTGTATATGCGAAAATGCGGATGTCAGGAACTCAAATGAGTCTGGGACAGGGGAAAGGGGCATGAGTTTCCCCTGCAGGAGCGTCCGCAAGCAGTAGGCTAATACCAGCAGCAATAGGGCCTCGCCCTCGAATGGGTCCTTCTCTAATAGATCGTTATCGTCGTCAGAGGCCACGTCGGGGGGGGGGGCATATCAACAACAGGATAAGCGGCAAGGGGCACAGGAGCAGGGATCACCGCGAGTGGCAAATTCCCATCAAGATGGCCATCAGTAGGCTCTGCTACGACATCAGGCAGCGCAAAGGGGCTGAAAGTCGTCATCGCCTGTGCCGGTAGTATCGGAAATGTACACCTCGTGCTCCGATGGAACTATGTCGTCTGATACTATGGCCATGGGATTCGTAGTGTCCATCTTTCTAGTACATGATGAAAGCATGACGTTTGTAACACAAACACATATACGTATAATAATCAATCATATATTCATATGAACATGTAAGTCAACAATAAACAATCAAATAATTCTCCTAGTCCCACTAGCCTCCCAGTCTCTAAGACTGCTCTATCATCCACCTCGACCTCCTAGATCGAGCCTCGGCCTCCAAGACCGAGCCTATTCTCCCTAGTCTCACTAGCTATCTACCTCGATCTCTTAGATCGAGCCTCGGCCTCCAAGACCGAGCCTCAGCCTCCAAGACTGAGCCTACTCTTCCTAGTCCAACTAGCCATCTACCTCGATCTCCTAGATCGAGCCTCGGCCTCCAAGACCGAGCCTCAGCCTCCAAGACTGAGCCTAAAAATAATAAACATCTACCTCGATCTCTAAGATCGAGCCTCGGCCTCCAAGACCGAGCCTCAGTCTTCAGGACTGAGCCTAATAATAATAAATGAAATGTGCTCAACATTTGTTTGTAAAAACGTTTTGGATCTGGACTTAAGTGGTATGCAGTAAAAATGTTTTCGTGAGAGCCCTAGTGATCATAGTCTAGACTCAAGAAGGAATCCTAGTTCGCTATGATCAGAGCTCTGATACCAAGCTGTCACACCCTGGCTTTGCGGAAGCGTGGTTAATTTGGTGTGACTTCTTAATACCATAGCTTAATCATAACAAGCTATATGAATTAAAAATATGCAAGATCATCCATTAAAATAAAAATATCAAAACATTGTCTTAACGGGTTAACACCCAACAACCATAATCTTGTCTAAACAGTACAACCCAACACAACATAAACATGATTCAAGGACTGTGACTTGTCCTTGAAAGAGTCACATTCCCCGAACCTTGGATGACCCTGGTGACTTATGCAGCGGAAAACATGCCATACCGTGCCAGATCTTTAATTCCCTGAAATACATGTAAGTTGAAAAATCAACAATAATGTTGAGCGAGTTCATGCGAAAGTGAGTAAATAAATCTTTGTATTTATCAAAAACCCTGGTATGTAGCAAATAAGGAAAAAGAGATCACCAATGGTTTGCAAGTCCATTGATATGTGTGAAGTGCAAGTAGGAAGACTCAAACCTAGAGGATTTCGCGTCGGGCACAAAGTCACCCCGAGGTCCGTTATGCTGGACCTGGAGTTGGGCTCGCTACACCCAGATAGATCTACCGCTTACGTCCCTCGGTCCTACAATGAGGATTAATGGCCTCCAGTTCCCGCCTACCCACTCACATGATCTAAGTAATAACCCTCCTTACGCTAACCATACCATGTATCAAGTATTTCATAATCATAGTAACATGTATTTCACCCCCGCAGTTTATAAAACTGAAAAGAGTTAAGAGAAAAGGGGGACATGAACTCACAGTCGGTGCGTCGCTAAATCAAGCACTCCAAATGTCCGAAAGCTGTGCAACGACCTACATGTGCTAATTCTATTAGACGGATGGCCGTGCTTTAGCTTTATAGTTTAAATTTTTCGGGAAACAGTTAGACAACTGTTCCTTGTATATATTTGGTAGTTAATCTCCTTCCCAAGGATGGGGGAATTAATACATGCGCGTTTATAATATTAAGTCTCACTTAATATACTTTACTTCTCATTCCAAAATATAATTATTTTTCTAAAAAATATTATATTTTCTCTTCGCATAATACTTTCCAAAATAATACGTTGACAAAATACGCATTTATGAATATTTCCATATAAAGCGTAAGTTACGTTTTGGCGATTTAGTGGTAATAGTAATTACCGTTGTAACTTATATGTTTGTCGTGTAGGCGTTGGTATTATTTTGGGTTCGACAAAGTTTGTAAATATTATTTTTACTCTAAAAATAATATTTATATATTTTCACAAAATAATCATAAACAATGTGGTGAAAAATATATTTATCGAATAAATATTTATCACGTTTAGTTTTTGTGAAAATCCCACCTCCGATTATTTAATAAATAAAGTCTTGGCGAAATGTATTTTGAAAACATTTCAAAATAGTTTAACACTTGTAAATAATTCTAAGTGTTAGATTTTAGAAAAATTTCGCTAGAGTTTCCCCTGTAACTGGAGGTGGCCACGCTTTCAAGCGTATCATTTTTTTTACAAAATCATTCCAACACTTCTTTAAATCAACCAATCAATTTCCGATACTTCAAACTAGTTTCAACACATCAAACTTGTAGACTAGTATGTAAAATCGCATTATTACATGAACTTGTAGTTTTTCCGAAAGTCATAGTGTAGATCACCTTATATTTAGTGGATCTATGTATAAAATAGTTTAGTCTTGTAAAAACCCCGTTTTAAAACAAATCATCCTTTACAACTTCCCGACAACTTTTATAAAAATTGTTACTTTGTCGGATCTTTCGTTTCACAAGTGTATATACACTTGTAGTTTGTAAAAATCATATTTGTTAACATATCACCCAACTTTTATAAAACATGATTTTCTCGACACTTGGTTCTACGAATATACCACTTGTACATACGTAGATCGGCTCGTTTTAAATACTATTTTACAAGTCAAAATACTTTTACACAAGTTCATGTTTCTCGTGTGGTGGAGTTTCACCTTTTAACCCTCGTACCGATAGAAACAAGCGTATGTCAAGATTCGTGATCTTAACAAAGTCGGGTTAAACGATGATAAGAGCCACCACATCGTAGATCGGGCCTCAATAATCAACATATTCGAATACTACAACATTTACACATGTTATGAGCTTTTAACCAACAATAATCGAGTTTTAGTAGACTTTATAGATTCAAAACGCATGATTCCGACTTTTAACCGTTAAAAATCATATTAACCACTTTAGATACGATCGAGAGTGAGTTTTAAACATTATACCTCTAGCTCGGGGCTAGGGAAGAATCTAGTCGAAAATGGCGTGGATAAAAGCAAAGAGACGAGGTCCTTCAACTTCCGCTTGCTTCAAGCTTCCTTATACGTGATTCGTAAGCCTTGTATAAGCTTGGAATGTATTGATCAAGAGCCGACAATGGATGTGTTGATGGGGGTGGGTTCGGCCGAGAGTAGGGAGAGGGCAAGGAGAGAGTTGAGTTGGTGATTTGTGATGGTTATAATCTCATGTATTAAGTCTTGTTATTTATAGACAAAATCATGTGCTAAATCCATTGGTTAGTATGATATCTAGATATCCACACAATCAAATAAAATATTCACAATTGTACTCTCTTGGTTACTCCATGTTGGCCGATCCCATTAGGGGGGGGGGGTATCCGGTTGGGTTTCAATTGTTCAGTTAGAGTTTAGTTATGTTAAGTCGGTTACTTTAGAGATTAACCCCGTTAGTTGCATGACGTGTTATAAAGCGGGTGTTAGGGTAATCAGGGACCCTAACTGGCTCAGAAAAAGACTAGTAATATTTTTGGCAATATTTTTATGTTCCGGGTATAGTCCGGTTGTTCGGTTGGATAGTAATTCGTTAAAGTGCTTAAGTAATCCTTTAAGCGTCGTAAATAATAATTTTAGTGACACAATTTATTCTGCAAGGTGTCAGGAATATTTCCTCATATTTTGGCACTTTATTAGTTAGCTAGGAGCTAGTATGTTAATAAAAGTGCTATGTTTTGTGCTTAGAGTACGTTTTAGGCACATCCAATCCTTATATCTTATTCCTAGAGACGCAGTTCAACAACCCTTGTATCCCTACACACACTACGGGTGTAGTAAAATATTTCTGGCTCATTCAGGCCTTTAGAGGCAGTGTTTGCCTGATGCTGGCTATATCAGCATGTTCAATAGGTTATCCGTTCAAACGCTACTGTGCTTTTGTGCATCATGTTTGTCACTAGAGTTTAGTAAGTAAATAATGTAGTGACGGAAATCAAAGTATGATGCAGATATGTACATGTATCAACAGTCAAGTAGCAGTTTATCAGTAATCTCAGTCAAGCACAGTAATTAAGCAGCAATTAATAGATAATTAAGTCGTACGGATACTTGGTTTAGTGAGGGTTGTCACAATGAAGATGTTGGAAGATTAGGTTATAAGAACCAAGGGTATAAAGTAACTAGATCATAACTCACATTTCAAACTTCATCTTCCTCCTCTCTTCTTCCTTGTTCTCGGTTCACCCACAACACACACACATCCACCATTTTTAATCCATTCCAAGGCAGTCTAAGCATATACAAAGGTGTATGGAGGCTATCTAAGGAAGCTACAGGTGCTAGAAGTTCAAGGACCTTGCTAAGGAGCTTTTACCCTCTCATATACTTCATTCTTCATCTTCATCCTTCTTGTGCCACTTCCCTAGCCAATAGAGCTAGTTGTAAGCCTTTTAAACACTATTTTAGTTCATGTTTATGTTATGTACAAGTCACACCATCTAAGAAACTAAACTTTAAAAGATGAAGATGTAAAGATCTAACATAATCATGAAGAAAAAAAGTGATTTTAGTGTTATTTGGTGTATGTGATGAAGTTGTGGTTGTTGAATCTTGTGTGTATGTTTAGATCAAGCATGTTAAGCTTGTTAGAAGCTTAGATCTAACAAGTTTAAGCATGGATCTTGAAAGATCTATGGTTAAACTTGAAGATGAACTTGTGAAACCCTTATGTGAACTTGAAAGATGATTTTTGAAGCATGATCTTGTGTTCTAGAAGTAACAAAGTGTATGTAAAACTAACTTTTGAAACTAAAATCCATGAAAGTTTGTTAAAGGATCATCAAGAAGCTTGTTTGTGAAGGTTTTAAGTATGATAAGTAAGGATCTTGAAAGATCCATGACGAAACATGGTTTTAAACATAAGGATCTTTTAAATGAGCATAAGAATGATTTTAGAACATAATTTTCAAGACTTTGAAACCTTAAAACTCATGGATGGTTTGGTTAGTGAATTAAAGTTTCATAAAAAGTTTCTGAAAAATTTACAAGAACACTTGATTTTGAAAGAACATTGTATGTGAAGTGTAGATCCAAAAGACTACACATTTTTAGCAAAAATCAAGTTCACCATAATGTTTTACATGAAGTAATTAGTGTATGTTACTTGTGAAAATTGTTGGAAATTGTTTTTGGTGATGAAAAGAAAATAAACACATCTTTTGAAAACATGGGAAACCTCCATTTTTAGGAGAAACTATGCCAAAAGATTTTATAAAATTTTGACACTTAGAAAAATATAAGTTTTGGTGAAACTTTTTCCCCAAAAATTCACCAAAAAATATTTATCAAGGTTTCCTAATTTTTGTATAAAATTTCAAGTTAAGAAATATGATTTCTTCAAGTTAAAATTTATATTAAGTATGTATATTTTTAGGATATATATATATATATATATATATATATATATATATATACATAGCGATCACCAAATTTGTGCTAAGTGTATATTATGTGTATTATATATAGTAGTGTATTAGGAACTTGAAAAATACACTAAATACTCCCAAGGAGTATAAATACCAAAACACACAAACAAATACATAAGGATACTTAAGTATACAAGTATACAAAATTCCTCTCAAGAAGAGTATATGGACAAATACAAGAAAATATACTTGTATAAATATATTCCACAAACATATGGAGTTTGGACAATATTTGGACATAAATATATATTTGGACAAATATATAACTAACACCAAGTAATGGAAATTATACAAAATCGGGTGTAAGACAAAAATAAATATATATATTTTTCAAGCATGACAAAATATATATATTCCACACAGGTCTTAAAAATATATTATTTTTAAGAAATATAATTCCGTAAAGTAATAAAAATCAAAGTATTAATTTTTGGGAAGTAATGTAAAATACATAAGTATTTACATAAAAATACAAGTATACTTTCCTAAGTATATTTGCACAAAAATAATATTGAGAATATTATTTAACAAAATACTTATATTCATTTTTGGAAAAATAATATAAATAACATATATGGACAAGTTAAAAATATAGTTTATCTTTAACACTTATTATTTTGACAAAGACTACATAAACAAATATATATTTTTGGAAAGTAATATATATATGTACCAATAAACAATATAAATTCAAAGTGCAAAGACACGACGAATGGGCTAGACGCAACAAACAAGGGCACGACCCTCACAAGAGTTGAACGTACAAAGGACAAATACATAAACTTAAGATGGTGACTTGTACTTGTGTGATACAAGTCTAGTGACTAATTTACATAGAACAATTATAGGTTGCGACGCCTACCCGACAAAGCCGGTGAACGTTTACGACGCGAGTTATGCAAAACTGTGAGTTCATGTCCCCACTTTTAAACATTTTCTGGTTTTCTAAACTTGGGGAAAATACATGTATTGTGGTATGTAGAAACAAAACTAAGGAATGATACTATATATCATGTCACGAATAGGGTGTCATAAGCACCATTAATCAACGTAAGTCTTAGAACACGGAACAAAAAGTTAGATCTAATGGGTTTCAGGTAGCCACACTCTTGGCCACATTTTTACCATGAGTGCTTTTGTGTCTCTAGTCGTGAATCGACAAGTAAAATGCCTATGGTTTGGATGCTTCCTATGTCGTTACGTATGTTAGTGGCCTCGCGAACCATTAGCGATCTCGATTTCCTTACATTTACAGAATACTTTTTTCAAGTACAATTACATACCATGATTCTTACGACGAATACTTAAATGTTTTACACAAAACTGCATGAATTCACACCAACTTTTATTGACGATTTTCCAAAACTTACATGTATTCCAGGTAACTAGGTAGATGTACGCGTGGTCCCTCCTTGCTCAAGGATGTTGTTTATGTTCTAGTTATTTTGTGTCAAGGCTCCAGTGCCACTTTTGTAGGATTTGGTTGTTATATTCCACATCCTGTGATGATATAATGATCAAAACCTTGATACTTGTTTTTTAAACGAAGTTGTAAACTTTTCAAACAATTATCTTATGTGGAATGTAAACTTAAAACTTAACTTTTGTTTTGGATATTTATTACCAATGGCATTGTGGAGTTTGTTTTGTGATCATGTAGTATGTTTACCATTCGTATGCAATGAGAACCTTTCAGGATCACACCTCGTGCTTCCGCCTTAGAAAGGGGTGTGACAGATTGGTATCAGAGCTGCGATTGTAGTGAACTAGGATTCCTTCTCAAGTCTCGACTACAATCTTTTGGATCCTCTCACGAAAACAATTTTTCAAAAGTTTTCATTGCATAAAACTTTCCACGACATCCACTACCTGAACTTGTTTTCAAAGAGTCGAGTAAGGACACAACGAGACTTAGGGTGCACAGGGGTAGCACTTAACTTCAACTAGGGATTACTTGCAACAATGTGTATAACTATTTATATATTAATTAAGTAATAGTAATTAATATATGCAAGAATTATCTACACAAATCCAGGAGTTGTTGGATAAAGGATTCATAAGGCCGAGCTTCTCACCTTGGGGAGCTCCAGTATTGTTCGTAAAGAAGAAGGATGGAACCTTGCGGATGTGTATTGATTACAGAGAGTTGAATAAGCTCACTGTTAAGAATCGGTATCCATTACAGAGGATTGACGACTTATTCGACCAGTTGCAAGGATCGAGCTATTACTCCAAGATTGACCTTCGGTCTGGCTATCATCAGTTGAGGATTCAAGAGGAGAGCATACCAAAGACTGCGTTCATGACTCGTTATGGACACTACGAGTTCCTTGTAATGTCGTTTCGATTGACGAACACACCAGCAGTGTTTATGGATCTGATGAATCGTGTATGCAAACCGTATCTCGATAAATTCGTCATTGTATTTATCGATGATATTCTGATTTATTCACGAACGAAGGAAGAGTACGAGCAACATCTCAGAACCATTCTGGAACTACTGAAGAGAGAGAATCTTTAAGCAAAGTTCTCAAAATGCGAATTATGGATTCGCAAGGTATAGTTCCTTGGTCATGTGGTGAACGAGAATGGTATCCATGTAGATCCAGCGAAGATTGAAACGATAAAGAATTGGGAAGCTCCCAAGACACCGACTGAAGTTTGACAGTTTTTATGATTAGCGGGCTATTACCGAAGATTTATCAAGAATTACTCCAAAATTGCTCAACCGCTAACTTCCCTTACACATAAAGAGAAGAAGTATGATTGGGGAGACAAGCAGGAAGAAGCCTTCCAACTTCTCAAAGACAAGCTATGTGATGCACCGATACTATCTTTACCCGAAGGCACTGAAGACTTCGTGGTATACTGCGACGCTTCACTTTAGGGATTGGGTTGCGTGCTCATGCAACGCCAAAAAGTCATCGCTTACGCATCACGACAATTGAAAGTACATGAGAAGAATTATACCACCCATGACATGGAGCTAGGCGCGGTGGTATTTGCCTTGAAGATTTGGCGACATTATATGTATGGTACTCATTGTACTATCTTCACAAATCACAAGAGTTTTCAGCACATATTTGATCAAAAGGAGTTAAATTTGCATCAGCGATGATGGGTTGAGTTGCTGAACGATTATGACTGTGAGATTAAGTACCATCCCAGAAAGGCAAACGTGGTAGCAAACGCATTGAGTCGAAAGGAAAGGATTAAGACCCTAAGGGTTCGAGCTCTAGAAATGAAGATTCAGACAAATCTCACTTCGCGCATTCATGATGCACAACAAGAAGCCCTTAAGAAGGGAAACCTTCAAGCTGAATATCTCCAAGGTATGGAGAAAAAATTGGTGCCAAACGAAGAGGGAACCTTATACTTTATGGGACGCATTTGGGTTCCGCTCCATGGCGGTATTCGAGAAATTATCTTTGATGAAGCTCACAAGTCAAGATACTCGATCCACCCAGGATCGGACAAGATGTATCAGGATTTGAAAGAATATTATTGGTGCCCAAAACTCAAAAGCGACGTTGCTGCTTATGTTGGAAAGTGCCTAACCTGTGCTAAGGTCAAGGCCGAATATCAGAAACCGTCCGGTCTACTACAACAACCTGAGATTCCCGTATGGAAGTGGGAACAAATTTCGATGGACTTCATAACGAAATTACTCAGGACCCTTAGAGGGCACGATATGATATGGGTAATAGTGGATCGATTAACAAAGTCTGCATATTTCCTACCAATTCGGGAGAAAGATAGCACTGGAAAGCTTGCTGAGCTGTATCTTAAAGAAATTGTGGCACGTCATGGAGTTCCTATCTCGATTATTTCAGACAGAGATGGACATTTCATATCAAGAATCTAGCAATCCTTCCAGGAAGCCTTTGGATCTCAATTGGATCTAAGCACGGCCTTCCATCCGCAAACAGACAGTCAGAGCGACCGGACTATACAAACACTGGAAGATATGCTTCGCGCATGTGTGGTGGATTTAGGCGGTAGCTGGGATACTCGTCTACCCTTAGTTGAGTTTTCCTATAATAATAGCTACCATACGAGCATAAAAGCCGCACCGTTCGAAGCTCTATATAGCCGCAAGTGCCGCTCACCATTGTGTTGAGCAGACGCTGGAGATAAACAGTTGATTGGTCCCGAACTTGTTCAAGTAAGAAACAACGGACAAAATTGTTGGACCGTTGTTTTGACCCGAAAAGTCAGTCAAGGTAGCTCATCCTCATATACAAAGGCGGAGACAGAGTATACAAGGTTAAAACAGCTCGTCCTTTCAATTCCACTGCTTTTATTGCTTTCTAACAAGATTTTGACAGAGTTTCGCTCCAGAGCACACACACACATCACTAACAGATTCGCTCAAATGACAACTATTTATAGGCATCAATGGTTCGCTTATACGACCTGACACATAAGCGGACCTACAACATGCACTATAAGCGAACCTA
Source organism: Helianthus annuus (assembly GCF_002127325.2). NCBI lineage: Eukaryota > Viridiplantae > Streptophyta > Magnoliopsida > Asterales > Asteraceae > Helianthus > Helianthus annuus. The sequence continues at coordinate 87,119,648 of NC_035448.2, forward strand.
AACATGTACCTATGAGCGAATCTGCTTCTACTTTGTACATAAAAGCGAAGCTACATCATAAACATACATATTTGACAATCAAGACCCTCTGTTGACCTTTCTTTACCCCAGACTTCATGTAGACGTAGTCAACAGACATATCATGCATCAACAGACTCCCCCTTGGATGTTGACGTAATCTTTATCAGTCTTCAGATCCGTAATCTTCAGTCTTGGTCTTTTCCTCCAACTCTGTCCTCTCCTCGTGAGCATTCTTTACAGGTTCCAGGACTGTCTCCTAGCTCTAACTTCAAACTTCCCATTAGCTGTTGATCCAGACTCCCCATTTCACAGACTCCCCCTCTCAGTATGCTGGGATCTTGAGATATCTGGTTCAAGCTTTGACAATTTGCCTCCGTTGGAATAATGAAGTCTCCAAACCTGTTACTCAACCAATAACATTACAATCTATCTCTTTTAACAATAAAACACAAACTCAATCAGTTATAAAAATCCACTCAAGTATTCAAGTTCAAGTTAATGACCCTGATCACTTGATTAATCTACCAAGTTCAATTTAATGACCCTGGTTGATCATTTGACGAAACAAACTGATTTAGTAAAGACATTTTCAACTTTTTCTGAAAATAACAAGTATCAAGTTAATGAACTTGTTTGTGACACAGAAAACAATCAAACTTCCAACAATGTAAGCTCTCCTCATTCTTCTGCTCAGAATCTCCTGCATCTGCTTCATCTTTCTAGAATCCGACAATCAACTTTCCACTCTGGTTTGTCTAAAATAAAGAAGAAATAAAATCTTTTTGGATTTTGATATGATCTAAACTAAGAAATGAAATAACAGAAAACTTAAATTGCAGAAAGTAAACTATTTACAAGTTTATTTTTGGCGAGCGTGTCAGGGAATCATATCAGCTTTTCAGACAGATTACAAGTACCGTTAAGCTATATTACATACTCAGACTTAAACAATTCACCTCGATTGTCGATATACTAATCCATCTTAAATTCTCACACAAACTTCAATCTATTCAGGATACCGTTTAAGTGTCTTAAGAACTTAGTTCATTCATGTGCCCCACCTCTTGAATATACTCCCGTATCCAGAATCCCAGATATTCAGTCTTATAGGTGAGTATACCACAGATGATATCTGTAAGGGGTTAGATGCGAAACCGTGAGAGCTCAGGTCAGAACTTCCGTTCAGCAGAGAGATGACGGCTCGACTTTTGGTGTGTCCCCTTTAGAGGATCTTTTAGCATTACAACAGCAGCGACTATTAATTTTATTGTTTCATCAGCTTGCTGAGGGCGATGCTATGTTTCAAGCATTTGCAGAAAGTATTATTCGAGGACTAGGTCAGTACTTCCATACAGCAGAAGTCCCGAAATAATACCCCAGATATCACTGAGTATAAAGACCTAGTATCTCAGAATATGGGACCTTTCAAACAAGATTTCAGGGGTTACCTATATATCCAAGTAGTGTTCCCCACGAATTTCACCAGTTTGAAATTTTAAGTTTATATCCCGAATAAATTTACTAAATGTACGAAAACCTATCGACACATCGTTAGTGAGACTGTTTAACTCATTTTGTCTCTCCAAATCTTTAGCATACTGTAATTGTCTAGCTGATATACAATCATTTTCCCTATATACACAAGCTCTTTTTCAATTTTATCATGTTTTTAGATTTTTCATTTTTTACTGTTTTTGTATTTTCTGAAAATAAACTATGTACAACTATCTATCTCCCCCTAAATACCAAAACACGTAAAAAATCGACAAACCTTTGAAGATTGTCTCTCGTCTTCATCCGCAACAGTACTCTCATCAACGCTCACAATTCCATCCGACACCGAAAGCAATTTCATACCATTAAGTTTTAACAAATATTGAAACCGATTTTTATCAAAAGCTTTGGTATGCAAATCAGCTTTTTGTTCGTCAGTGTGGATTTTCTCAATTTGTATCAACTTTTTCTCGAAGCAATCGCGAATAAAGTGATGACGAATTTCTATATGTTTAGTTTTAGCGTGATGTACTGGATTTTTAGTTATATTAATTGCGGCCTCATTATCAACAAACAGAGGTGTGTTAAGAAACTGCAAACCGTAGTCGCGCATCTGTTGCTGTATCCACAGGATCTGAGAGCAGCAACTGCTAGCAGAAACATACTCCGCTTCACATGTAGATAACGCCACAGATGTTTGTTTCTTACACTGCCAGGTAACCAAAGAACTGGCATCCTGTAGTTGTTGATTTCGCGTTGACTTTGCAGCATCCGAAATCCGAATCGGAATACCCTTCGAGCGTAAAATCGCCTTTCCTAGGATACCATAACCCCAATGACGGAGTACCTTTCAGGTAACGTAATATCCTTTTGACAATAATCATGTGCGATGCTCTCGGGTTAGACTGAAATCTTGCTGCGAGGCACGTTGGGTACATGATGTCAGGACGTGAAGCAGTTAGATACATCAAAGAACCTATCATGGAACGGTAGAACGTTTCATCAGCCCTGTCTCCGGTGAGATCTGGGTGAATCCCATGATTAGTCGCAAGTGAGGTAGCAGCTGGAGTAGAACTTGACATTCCAAATTTCTCTAGAATATCATGCACGTACTTCGTTTGATGAATGAAAATTCCCTCAGGAAGTTGTTCAACTTGTAGACCCAGAAATAATTTCATCTCCCCCATTGATGACATTTCGAATTTCTGCTTCATCACCTGTTCGAAATCTTTGCACAATTTCTCATTTGTTGACCCAAAAATTATATCGTCCACATAAATTTGTACTATCAGAAGATGACCATCAACGACTTTAGTGAAGAGAGTGGCATCCACTTTTCCACGAATGAACTGGTTAGCGAGTAGTTGTTGAGACAAAGTCTCGTACCAGGCTCTCGGCGCCTGATGTAGACCATACAACGCTTTGTCCAGCAGATAAACTTTGTTCTTGTGGATTGGGTCAGTAAAGCTCGGCGGCTGACCAACATAAACCTCCTCTTTGACCTTCCCATAAAGAAACACTGATTTTACATCCAACTGATATACTTTGAAATTCTTCCAAGACGCAAATGCTAGGAAAATTCTGATAGCCTCTACTCGTGCGACAGGAGCATAGACTTCGGTAAAATCAATTCCCTCCTGTTAACTAAAGCCCTGAACAACGAGTCGAGCTTTGTTTCTAACAACCACTCCTCTGTCATCCCTCTTACATTTGAAAACCCATTTTGTATTGATTTTCCTTTGACCATCTGGCAAATCAACTAACTTCCACACTCCCAACTTTTCAAACTGACTTAACTCTTCTTGCATCGCTATGACCCAAGAGTCTTCAGTAAGCGCCTCTTTGTAAGTTCTAGGTTCGACCTGCGAGATAAAGCAACTTAATGAAAATTCAGTTTGTAAAGGTGCTACTGTAGAATAAAAACATGTTAAGCCCTGGTCAATTTGACGTCTCGTGCGAACGCCCGATTACAATTCTCCTATGATCAACTCCTCTGGATGATAAGAAAGAGTTCGCGGCATCACTTCGCTTGGAACTTCTACATTTCCTTCCAGATTAGTAACATTCTGCTCTGCATCTTGTTCACCAACTTGGTTTGTTTGACTTGACAACTGGATCTGCTCCCCCTCAAGATCTGAATCACCATGGACAAATACTGGCATGTTATCAGCTTCTTGATCATCATTCACCTCCGACTGATTACCAGGAGTAACTTCATGATCATGTTCACCAACATTACTAGGACCTGCTTCATCATCATTTGAAGTTTCCCGAGGTCTTCTAGAATACTCCGCTGGGAACCTGAGCTGCGACTCATACTCTCGCAAAATATCCAGCTCATCAAAGAAATCTTCTTCTTCCTTTGATTCTTCTCTCATGTCAAACGAATCCCAAAGTTTGTCATAATGATAACGCCATGAATCACCAGGATTCTGTGGCGGCATAGTGTAACCTTGACATTCAACATTCGCTGCTTCAATAATCTGCTTTTCACTTGGAACGAAGACACGCCGTGTAGGACTTGAATAGCCAACAAAGATACCCTCAATGCTCTTCGGACCAAACTTTCCATTAGGCTCTATCACCGTACAGGGTGACCCAAATGGTTCTAGATACTTCAAATTCGGCTTGCGGTTATTGATTAGCTCAAAACACGTCTTGTTGAACTTCTTTACAATAAGAACTCTGTTGAGAGTATAGCATGCAGCAGAAACAGCTTCAGCCCAGAAATTAATTGGTAACTTAGAATCTGCAAGCATCGTTTTGGCTGTCTCGATTAGCGTCCGGTTTTTGCGTTCTGCAACTCCATTCTGCTGCGGAGTGTACGGAGCACTAAACTCATGCAGTATACCTCTTTCATCACAAAATTCTTCCATCTTACTGTTTTTAAACTCAGTACCATTATCACTTCGAATTCTACAAATAGGCCTCTGGTACAAATTCTCAATTCTTTTAAACAACGCCATCAGGCTGTCAAACGTTTCGTCTTTCGATTTCAAAAACATGACCCAAGAAAATCTGGAATAATCATCAGTCACGACTAAGCAGTAGGAATCTCCTGTTATACTCTTGACATTCACTGGACCAAACAAATCCATGTGAAGTCGTTCCAATGGTCTTGAAACTGAATTGACTTGCTTTGTAAGGTGTGACTTTTTCTTCTGTTTGCCTTTGACACAACTTATGCACTCCCCTTCCAGATGAAAACCTTTGACATGCACTCCTGTAACCAAATCGTTATCCACCAAGTGATTCATTTTCCTTAGGTGAATATGCCCCATCTTAGGGTTGTGTGTGTTTCCTATGTTTGCAAGTTATGAGAAACAAGTTTGACAACTAATAACTCAGTAGAACCCTAATGCTCTCTCTCTAGCTTGGCGATTTCTTGATCATCATGAACCCTATGATTTCTTTGGTAATTCTCTGTATAATAGTCTGTGATTAGAGATTGGGCCATTAATCTCTATAACGAACTAGTTAGCAGGTTTGACCGAATTTCATCTAGGGTTTTTTCGTTTCTGATTTCAATCGCCGCCGTATTTTTGTGCTAGTTCAACGTGGTGTATAGTTCTTCTTGGTTTATCGATAATTCAGGATCTTGAATAACCAGATTTACTATATGTTGCGAAGGGCTGCATGAAATAGGGTTTGCTAGAATTAGGGTTTTGCTATTTTCTTTTGTCATGTCTCTAGTGTTGCATGGTTTTCTGAGTTTCATTGGTTTTGAGAGAGAAGGTTTTTGTTTCCAGAATGGATGCTCGTAAGAGATCCGATGTCCAGCCTGATCGTGGTAAGCCGCCGTTGGCTGCAAAGAGTGGTGGTACTAGGGGACTGAATGATGGTAATCTGAAAATTGCACGTAGAGGTATTTTTAAGACGAATGCTGGATCAAAGCCGATTAATGTAATAGACGAACTTGAAAAGATTTCTGTTCCGGTTCCTGTTGAATTCAACGTCACGGAATCTTCACCGGACATGGAAGGTTTATATGATAGCATGCATGAGGGGGTCACGGGTAATCAGGTTTCGAATGATGATGGGAGCAACCCTGCTATTTATCCGATTACAGAACCAAGTGTGGGTATCTCAGATTTGAAGCTGGATAGTATTAATGTGGGGAAGCCGTTGTCTTATGCTGAATCAGTTCTTAGGCAGGAGAAAAAGGTTAATTTCCGTGCACTTGCTTGTACAACTCAACACGAGGGTTGTGATGTTGTGCTCCCAAAGGAATCCGTTCGAGTGGTCCAAGAGAAGCTGTCAAACACGCTGTATGGGTATTTTCTTGGTGGCCGAGTAGCTTACCCGGTCGTTGATTATTATGTCAAGAACAATTGGAAACGATTTGGTCTACAGAAAATAATGATGAATGCAAACAGATTTTTCTTCTTTAAGTTTACGGATCAGAAAGGTATGCGGGATGCTCTTGCTTCAGGTCCTTGGATTATTCGGTCTCAACCTATGTTCCTTCATGAATGGACGCCTACTGTCAAGCTTGAGAAACAGGAGGTAAAGAAAATTCAAGTCTGGGTGAAAATACATGAAGTTCCCATTGCTGCTTATACGGAGGATGGCCTTAGCATGATAGCTACAGCCATTGGCGAACCCAAGCTTCTTGATTCTTACACGTCTTCAATGTGCATGGAGTCGTGGGGGAGAAGTAGCTATGCAAGAGCTTTGATAGAGATATCCGCGGATAAGGAGTTTAAGGAGGAAATCACTATGGCGATCCCTGAGATGGAAGGTGATAGTTTTATTAAAGAAACCATGTATGTGGAATACAAATGGAGCCCGCTTAGATGTTCGTCTTGCTGTGTTTTTGGACATGATAATCACTCGTGTCCAAAGATGCCAAAGAAAAGGGTTGATTTCGGTAAACAAGACCGTTTGCTAACTAATCAAGGAAGTCGGAAAGGGAAAGAGATACCGAGAGTTGATGAGGATGGGTATATGGATGTGCCGAATAAGAAAACTGCAAAAGGGAGGAGGTATTCAGGTAAACAAGCAAAAGCCAAAATTTGAATATAGACCCGTCATTACAAAACGTAAAGATGAGTCTAAAGGGCAGCCGAATTCTACCAGTTTTCTTTCTTCTAATCCGTTTGACGTCTTAAATAAGAGCAATGTTGAAATCGGCCAAAGTAGTAAAGGGGGAAGTGGTAATCAAGAGGATTCTGAAGAGGTAGTTGAAGTTTACAATGAAACAGATGATTTTCTAATGGAAGGGACTCAAAATGTTAAAGGGGCAAGCACTCCTTCATCCGGGGTTTCAAATGGTTAGTCTTGTAGCATGGAACATAAGGGGGTTGAACCGCCCGCTTAAACAAAAAGAGGTTCGGCAAATTCTAAAGTATAGTAAGCTTTCTTTTTGTGCTATTTTAGAGTCTCACGTTGATGTTGGCAATCTTGCGAAGGTTTGTAATTCTGTTTTCCGTCATTGGGCTTGGACTTCGAATGGAAATTGTTATGATAAAGGGACTAGAATTATTGTTCGGTGGAACTCGGATATATTTGACGTTTTTGTGATGGCTCAAACCGATAAAGTTATGCATCTTCAGCTTGTCTTTAAGCTTGATAAAAAAGTCTTATTTTGTTCGGTTGTTTACGCAGCGAATTATTATGTTAAACGAAGAGAGCAATGGCATCACTTATCGCTACAAAAGGCTTTACTAGGTGATAAGTCTTGGGTAATCATGGGTGATTTTAATGCGGCTCTTAATTTAGAGGATCATTCTATGGGTTCGTCTTCCATCTCGATTGACATGAGAGAATTTCAAGATTGTGTTTCGGATATTGAGGTGTTCGATATTAATAGATCGGGGTGTCATTTTACGTGGACTCAAAAACCAAAGAATGGTGTTGGTGTGCTAAAGAAACTTGATAGAGTTATGGGTAATAATTCATTTGTTTCTGAATTTCCTAACTCGGTAGCTTTGTTTCATCCTTATAGACTTTCAGATCATTGCCCGTGTCTATTAAATATTCCTACCCCCGGGAAGCCGAAGCCTAGATCGTTTAAATTTGCCAATTTCTTGGTTTTTAAACCGGGTTTCCAGGAGCGTGTTAAGCGGATTTGGGATACCCATGTCGACGGGGTTCCCCAGTTTCAAGTGGTGAAGAAACTCAAGTTGTTAAAATCGCCTCTTCGGGAGCTTCTTTTTCAACAAGGGAATTTACACAAGAAAGTCGAAACAAATCGTCGGGACTTGGATTCAATTCAGCTTCAGATTGATATTAACCTGATGAATGCGGACCTTCGAAAACAGGAAGCGAAGCTTAACGCTGATTTTCAGATCGCCTGTTTAGATGAGGAACGGTTCTTTAAGCAGAAATCAAAGGTGGAATGGTTATGTGCCGGTGACGCGAATACAAAGTTTTTCCATGCTTCTCTGAAGACTAGGAACCACATGACCCGTATTGAGGCTATTTCTAACTCTCAAGGAGTTTTATTTCACGGTGAAGAGGTCCCAAAGGTATTTGTCCATCATTATGAGAACTTTCTTGGTCTTGAAGATAACATTACTATGCAGCCGACGCATGATCTTTTTGAGAAAAAGTTTCGTAATGAAGATGCTACTCACATGGTTCGCACGATTACTAGTGAAGAGGTATAGTTGGCAATTTTTTTTCCATAGGTAACGATAAAGCGCCGGGCCCGGATGGTTACACGGCTGCGTTTTATAAGCATGCTTGGCAGATTATTGGCCCGGATGTGTCGAAGGCTGTCATGGATTTTTTCGGTTCTGGAAAGCTTCTTAGGGAGCTTAATAACACGTTAATTGTTCTTATTCCAAAGAAGTCTACTCCATCGTCTGTCACGGACTACCGTCCGATTGCTTGCTGTAATGTCCTCTACAAGTGCATTAGTAAAATTATTGCGGACCGTATTAAGAATTATCTAAATCAGGTTGTTAGTATTAACCAATCCGCCTTCGTCCCTGGAAGGAGAATTTCAGATAATATCTTGCTTACGCAGGAGTTGATGCATAATTATCATAGGAGCATTGGTCCTCCTAGATGTGCGTTTAAAGTCGACATCCAGAAAGCGTATGATACCGTTGACTGGAGCTTTCTTAGGCAAGTTCTTATTGGGTTTGGTTTTCATCGGAAAATGATTCATTGGATTATGATGTGTGTATCCACTGCTACCTACTCGATTTGTGTTAATGGGGAAACTCATGGTTACTTCAAGGGGAAACGTGGCTTAAGACAGGGTGATCCGTTATCCCCTTATTTATTCACGCTTGTTATGGAAATTTTAACATATATCTTGCACCGGGCTACTCGGTTGGATTCATCGTTTAGATTCCATAATAAGTGTGAAAAGCAAAAGATTATAAATCTCTGTTTTGCAGATGATTTATTTTTATTTGCCCGTGGTAATGTTCGGTCGGCTCAGTGTATTATGGACTCCCTTTCTCGGTTTTCTAGCATGTCAGGTTTGGTCCCTAGCATCCAGAAAAGCGCGGCCTTCTTTTGCAATGTCTCATCTCATGTCAAAGATGCGATTTTGGATATCCTGCCGTTTGAGGAGGGTATGTTGCCTGTCAAGTACTTAGGGGTTCCCCTTATTTCAACGAGGCTTCGAGTTAAGGATTGTAGTGAGCTTCTTGAAAGATTGGATCAAAGGATCAAGAACTGGAAAAACAAGTTGTTATCTTTTGCGGGCAGGTTACAGTTAATCCTTTCGGTCTTATCGTCTATGCATGTATACTGGGCTTCGGCTTTTATTCTTCCTGCTCGGGTTGTTAATGAGTTAGAGGCGAAAATGAGGAATTTCTTATGGGCCCAGGAGGGTTCCTTTCACCGAGGGAAAGCGAAAGTTTCATGGAAAGCTGTTTGTGTGCCTAAATATGAAGGGGGTCTTGGGATTCGTCGGGTTGGAGATGTTAATAAAGGCCTCATGGTATCGCATATATGGAGTATTCTGAAGCAGAGAGACTCTTTGTGGGTGCAATGGATCCATTCTTATCGGCTTAGAGGTCGGAATTTCTGGAATTGCAAGGAAACAACTACTTGCAGCTGGAGTTGGAGGAAAATCCTCCAATTGAGGCCGCTGGTTAAGGAGCATATTTGGTCTTCGTTGGGAGTTGGCACTACTATTTCAGCCTGGTATGACTCGTGGTGCCATCTTGGGCCCCTGTCAAACATTTTATCGCCTAGGGTAATCACTAATGCAGGCTTTCGGATAGATGCTATGGTTGCGGATGTTTATACAGGTGATGCTTGGGCTTGGCCGAATATTTGGAGGGATTTGTTCCCGGTTCTTAATCAGTTAGATCATATTCGGCCGGATCATAATAAGCGAGACCGTTTGCTTTGGAAGGATGGAGATAATTTGCTGGATCATTCGTCCTTTACGGTTTGGGATTCTCTTCGGATTAGGGAGCAGGAAGTCAATTGGGTTTCTATTGTTTGGTTTCCGCAATGCATTCCAAGGCATGCTTTTTTGGTTTGGCTTATAATGAGACGGAAACTTATAACGCAAGACAAAATCTTAAAGTGGGATTTCGCAAGGAGGAAGAACATGAATATGATGTGCTGTCTCTTATGTTATGCCGATGTTGATTCTCATGACCATCTCTTTTTTTAATGTAAGTTCTCATCACAGGTGTGGAATTCGGTTCGTGCTAAGGCTGAGATGGGTGATGTGGATCCTAAATGGTCTTCGATTGTCAATTATTTGATGACAAGAAGGCGCGTGAAGTCGGCTTCGAGTTATGTGGCTCGTCTGCTTGTAGGTGCAACATCTTACATAATTTGGCAAGAGCGTAATGCTAGGCTCTTTAAAAATCAAACCCGTCCACTGGAGGCAATATGTGAAGTAATCCTCAAGATAGTTCGATACAAGCTGATGGGCATGAAGTTCAAATCGAGTGCGACTGTTAAGTGTTTGCTTGGGAAATGGGGGATTGATGAAGACGCAATAGAAGACAATGGGGGCTGATTAGAGCGTGTTTGAGTCTTTTTGTTTCTAGATGGTAGTCTAGTAGTTTTCTAATTTGGTTTGTTGTGTTGTTTGGTTTATGCTCTTGGGGCATGTCTCTTGAGTGAACTAGGGAGGATATCCCCTCACTACTTGTTTTTATGTTTGTGAATATATAAAATCACCGGGGTAACCCTTTACCCAAAAAAGAATATGCCCCATCTTTCGGTGCCATAACCGTGATTCTTTCTCCGTTGCTCTGGACACAAAACAATGAGCCTGACCCGTGGTTGTAGTCGCGACGCTCATGTCCAACACGTACAGATCATTGACCCTTGGTGCCCTCATGATGATCCATTCCTCAGGTATCACAAATCCCGGTTTCAAGATCAAACATTCTTTGTCGGTGAAATGAGTAGTATACATCCTGTCACAGATCTGGGAGATACTCAGCAGGTTGTTCTCCAGCTCGGCGATGTAGTTAACCCTCTCAAACATTACGATGCCATTCGATAACGTTCCTTCACCTATGATCCTTCCTCCTTGATTACCCGCAAAACCCACGTAACCACCGTTAATGTTATTCACATCATACAGTAACGCGGTCTTCCCTGTCATATGTCTTGACGTTCCACTATCCATGATCCACCTGGATACAAGTTTTGGAAGATCCTGCACATAACAAATCATCATTTAAACAACTTTAAGAAAGATGCCGGTTCATGCTTCGCTAACCAGGAAGCTCCGGCATTTTAAACTATCTAGTCAAACATGGTGTCCACCCAGGCCTCATCAGCCTTAGGTGTAACCTTGACTCTAGCAATTTGAATTTTGAAATTTTCAGCCTTGAGAGGCGGAAAATTTGCATCATAATCAACAGTAATTGGCTCTTCAGCCTTTTTCTCATCAGAATGTGAACTTTTCTTCTCAACTTTTGACTCAATTTTAGGTTTCCACACCTGTTGAGTTAATGCATCCCGTTTGTAAAATGTATCATTTTTTGTTACCAACTTCTTAACAGGTTCATTTTTCATTTTTAAGTTGTCAATTTTAGCAATCTTCTTCTCAACAACTCTCTTCTCAACAACCATCAGTGCTTTACCCTTCACATCAACCTTCTTTTGTTGAACCTTCACAGCTTCAGTCTTAGGCTTCACATATGTACACTTTCATGCAATGTGACCAACCTTTTCACATCTAAAACAAGTACGAGTATCAGCTACCCGACTCGTGCCTTCAGACTGAGCCTGTGAAGCTCTCTTCTCAAAAAATTCTTTATTCGATTTTGAAAAAATATCTTTCTCTTCATCAGCCAATGAACTCGAACTGTTCACAAACTTTTTCTTCTCGACAAACCTCTTGTTTGGAACATTTCTTTTCTGATATGGTTTACCCCCCTGATAACCACCTGACCAGTTGTTTCTGTTGTTATTGTAAAAACGTGGTGGATTAACAGATTTCTTGTTATAAACCCTATCTTTCTTTCGACTCAGATTATTCACTGCTGACAACTCGACTACAACCAGTTTAAAAACATTTGTCAACTTATTCATGTTTACATTCTCGATCAGAAACTCTGAATCCGAAAACAACTTATCCGAACCCATCATCTTGTACATGACAAGGTTTGATTCTTCATCTAAGTTGTTCTTGGACTTTTGTTTCGGAATGTATTTACCCAAGAAACACCCATCCTCCTCAGAAGTGTCACAATCCGATTTAAGCACTTTGTCTACCACACTTTTCACCACATCATTTTGGACACCCTCGTCATTGGAAGACGTGAACGTGACATCAATGTTCTCAGGAAGTTTAACATCACTTTCTTCCTCAATTTCCACCAAACTAGACTGCTTTTTCGTGTAGTTGTCTAAAATTGGCGGTGGAACTTTGTGAAACCCTACACCCGTTCCATCAGAAAACACATCCTCGCCAGCTTTGTTTTTCCCTATGGGTTTAGGAACAATATGCTGCAAAACAAAGCTTGCTGAGCTATAGCTGTTTAACTTCAACTGAATTCTTTCATTTTCAATTTCAGCTTCTTGAACTTTAAGTTTCAGTTTAGCAATTTCATCCAGTTGATTGTTAATTGATTCTTCTTTTATTCTCACCACAGCTCTCGGATGTTCATTTTCTTTAAACGTTTTACCATTTCGATCATCACTATCTTTCACAATGGTTTTAAGTTTTTCAAACTTTTCTGAAATCTGACGGTTTTCAAGAATTAACTTTTCATTTTCACATTTTATTTTCTCACGTTCAGTTTTATCATGTTCAATTTGAGCTGTTAATTCTTTGATTCGTTCGGTTGAAGCTTTTATAGTTTTGTCACGACCGAGAATCTGATCCTCAACACTTTTAACGTTCATTGTCAGATTCTTGATTTTCTCATTGTTAAGGTACCTGACAGTGCTACAAAAATTGCATTGTTTGGTGCAATTTTTGCAGTCAGCATTTCCATCAATCTTGTTACCTGACGCATTTGTTGACACACTTTGACTGACCAGCCCCTTTGACTCAGTAACAGAATTAGGGTCTACCTCAAGCGCTTTCGCAGCCATCACCTTGTCAGCCATCTTTCCCAGGTTCTCATCCGTCAAGTCCTCCGTAGTATCGATCAAGCCCGTATCAACCTTCTTTACTTTCTCAATCTCTTCTTTTTCTTTCATCTCTTTCTCCTCTTTCTCCTTTCTCTCTTTCTCTTTCTCTTCTTCAATCATCTTTTCAGTTGGCGTTCCCCACCATTTGTGCTGCCAGTATTCATCTTCTTCTTTGTACTCCTTGATGATGACTTCGATATCTAGCGTTTTGTCATCAATCGCGATGTTGCCATACTTATCAAGGTAGCACTCTCTATCTGGATCCCATCTATTTGCTCTTTTTGCCTCCAGAAATATACTAGAAAGTCTGATAATCTTGTTTTCAGCAATCATCTTCCGGTATTTATACTTCTGATCCTCTGTTCGATTATCTTTCCACGGAACGGGTTCATCGTTACTTGCCATGAATGCGTAACCCACCGCATCTTCTTCCGGTAAAACTTCCTTACTCCAATCATACCCCTCATCATCGTAAATCACAGCCAGAGCCCTTGATTTGTCTCTGTTATCTTAAGATTGCTTTAATCTAGGCGGCTCGGATTTATTCTCATGGTAGATTGCCTTTTTTGTAATAATCATCTCGAAACGGATTCTCTAACTCATCAGCATATGCATTCCTGCATTCTCGCTTGAAGTGACCCTTCTGCTTACACTTAAAGCATGTCACCTTTGACTTATCAAACCCTAACTTTGTAGACGGACCACCGATCGTCTTCCTCCCGGTAATTTCCATGAAACGCTGAGCACGTCGAACAGCACTCGCCATTGCCCAACGAATGTCGATAAGCTCCATTTCTTCGGGGTCTATCTGATCGTAATCTTCTTTTGTCAGATTTGTGTTCCCGATCTTACCAGCCACCAAACCTTCATAAGATTCTAACACAGATGCCAAAAAGACCATCTGTTGCTTAGCCGACTCCTCATCAAAATTCTGTGCGTTCTTCAGATCTATCACGATGTTACAAGAAAACTTCGCATCAGAACGATTTACAGAAGATGAAGATCCACTGTGATAACCACTGTGACTTCCGCTGCTTGGACTGCTTTGACTTTCTTTGCTTGCTGGAGATACATTCTCATCTGAAAATGCAGTCTTTGGAGAAGTTGCTTTTGGCATCATGCTTTTTGGATAATAGAGATCCAAATTCTGCTGAGAAGAAGAATGATTGACTTTGTAAGTTTTCTTCAGTTCCAGCTCGTGACTTTCAAGTCTCTCAATCACCAAATCTGGAGTCAATTTTTCAGGAGCAATAGTGTTCTTCAACATAAGCGCATAATATCTCCAATCAACCTCATCTGGTAATGAATCGAACAATTTGTCAACTAGTTCTTCATCAGAAAACTTGATTTCATGTCTTGCTAACTCTAGTTGCAGATGACCGAACCTCTCTATCATTTTACACACCGATTCATTCTTTAGACATCCAAAAAGATCAAATTCTTTTCTAAGAAGCTTTCGTTTGTTCTTTACAATCTCTTTGCTTCCAAACACTTCTTTTCGAGTTTCTCCCACAGATCTTTAGCATTGGAGTAATCTATCAGCGAAATGATGTCTTCCCGCACCGACTGAAACAATAATGCCACACACTTTTGCTCAGCCACAAAACTATCAATCTCATCAACCGATCTCAATGCTGCACCATTCTTCTTTCCTTCGGCGTAACCATTCTTCATACTCTTCCAGCTGGGAAAAGCGAATGCCATCAACCAGTCTTCGAACTTTGTTGCCCACCTGCTGTAATCTTCTATAGCCATCAGCTTAGGAGGTTTGTTAAATGTTCCAAATGTGCTTTCGGACTCCCAAGCTTCCTTCTTTCTTTCTTTCGGTGGACTCTTTTTGCATTGCTTGAAGAGGTATCATTGTTTCCAGAACTCCCTGTGAAAGCATACATGTCGCTGAAGGGATTCATGAAAATATCATCCATTTTGATTGTACCTGTAAAATTAACCAACACTTAGAAAAATTGTCGAAACTTTTGAAAACCAGTATACAAAAGCGAATCTATCTGTACAGATGACAGATAAGCGGATCAATAAGGTTCAAATAAGCGAACCCAATAAGCAAATCATAGTTCGAGCGAACCCAATAATGTCACAAAAGCGAATCAGAAAATGTCCTTTCGAGCGGACCAGTAATCGTTCAAATGAGCAGACCAGATTTTTGAGCGAACCAGCACTTGTTCGTTCGAGCGGACCAGAATGTATGTTCGAGCGAACCTGTAAATGTCCGTTCGAGCGAATCTCACAGTGATTTTGTCTGTAAGAGCGAACCAAAACAGGTGTTTTCAAGCGAACCTGTTGTGAATTTCAAGCGAACCTATTACTTTTTGTCCGAAAAAGCAAACCTCTTTTGTTCGAAAAAGCGAGCCTAAGTTTTTACCCTGTTTTTATCATTTTTTAGTCCGGATTTTAATCTGATTCTTTCTAGGGTTTGTTATTAGTATGTTTTACACGTTATATTCCATTTTCAGACAATTTCAACCGTAGGAACCACTAAAAATTGAAAAAGTATGAGAGAAAGTGAGTAGAAGTAAGAGATTTCTGCAGATATAAGCTGTAGTAGTATGAACTCCTCGTCCTGAGCTCTGATACCACTTGTTGGACTGTTGTTTTGACCCGAAAAGTCAGTCAAGGTAGCTCATCCTCATATACAAAGGCGGAAACAGAGTATACAAGGTTACAACAGCTCGTCCTTTCAATTCCACTGCTTTTATTGCTTTCTAACAAGATTTTGACAGAGTTTCGCTCCAGAGCACACACACACATCACTAACAGATTCGCTCAAATGACAACTATTTATAGGCATCAATGGTTCGCTTATACGACCTGACACATAAGCGGACCTACAACATGCACTATAAGCGAACCTAAACATGTACCTATGAGCGAATCTGCTTCTACTTTGTACATAAAAGCGAAGCTACATCATAAACATACATATTTGACAATCTAGACCCTCTGTTGACCTTTCTTGACCCCAGACTTCATGTAGACGTAGTCAACAGACATATCATGCATCAACAAAAATCATGCAAATCCGAGAATGCATCAAGGCGGCTCGTGATCGACAAAAGAGCTACGTCGATCGAAGACGGAAGCCTTTAGACTTCGAGGTGGGAGACAAAGTTTTCTTGAAGGTCTCACCTTGGAAGGGTGTAGCAAGGTTCGGGAAACGTAGAAAGTTGAACCCACGATACATTGGGCCATTCAAGATCTTGGAAAAGATTGGGACCGTAGCGTACAAATTGGATTTACCGAAAGAACTGAATGGTGTACATGATACGTTCCATGTGTCAAACCTTAAAAAGAGTCCAACCCAGGAAACAATTATCATCCCAGTGGATGAGGTACACATCAACGACAAACTCCAATTTACAGAACAGCCTGTTGAGGTAATGAATTGGAAGATCTAGAAAACATGGAGGAGCAGCATTAAACTTGTCAAGGTACGTTGGAACTCTAAACATGGACCCGAGTACACGTGGGAACGCGAAGACCGGTTTAAAGCCAAGTACCCCCACCTATTCGAGAAAGCTAGTGCGAGAGATAACTCAGCTTGAATTTCGGGATGAAATTCTTTTAACGGAGGGAGACTGTGACAGCTGGCACAAAACCGGTAATTTTCATACTATTTTATTTATTATTTATTATATGCAATTATGTGCTTAAACGTCAAAATTGTGTAATTACTTGCCTTACATATGAATTCATGCATGTTTTATACTTTAAACATTGCATTGTGCAATACATTAAGCATTACGTCAGAAAGACTAGTAAACTCACCGTAAGACACGTTGTGTCAGCACTTCCGCAGAAAGCAGTCAGACAATAGATTTAGGGCCTAGGAGTAGGTCCAACATAAAAAACACAATAAAACCCAAGTGTGGATACAAGGGTTAACAAATACACTTTCCGGAAACCAAAAAGCGCACTAAAAGACACCCGAAACTCTCTTTAAATGCTGAATTCTGCAGAATTCAGTAGAAAAACAGCAAAAACCGCATTTTATCACCAAAATATTATGCAGAATTGATGTTTTAGTGTCCAGAATAACTTACAAAGTGTCGGGAATTAAAACTATCACAAAAGGTGCTTCATACCTACTAAACTGCGCAATTTAGCACTTTAAAAAACCGTTAACCGAACGAATAACCGGACACTACTCAAAACATCAAAATTAGACTAGAAGCATTGTTTTTATGATATTAAGCTAGTATTTGTGATAAAATACCTTAAAAATCATAAAAACACCTAAACACACTTAAGCTAACTTAAACCTTCTAGTTTACATTTAAAACCTCCAACTTCCAAATTTTTACAACCCCCCCCCTCCCTTAATCTTGACCGGCCCCGTAGGGCCCCACATCACTTTACATTATAATATTACCATGTTGTCTAGATTTTGAACACATTAACTTGTTGATAATGAAGATGTTGGAAGATTAGGTTATAAGAACCAAGGGTATGAAGTAACTAGATCATAACTCACATTTCAAACTTCATCTTCCTCCTCTCTTCTTCCTTGTTCTCGGCTCACCCACAACACACACATCCACCATTTTCAATCCATTCCAAGGCAATCTAAGCATATACAAAGGTGTATGGAGGCTATCTAAGGAAGCTACAAGTGCTAGAAGTTCAAGGACCTTGCTAAGGAGCTTTTAACCTCTCATAAACTTCATTCTTCATCTTCATCCTTTTGGGGGGGGGGGATAGTGCACGGTCCTCCCAACCGTCGGAGTGATCCCACTTCGGGAGCCGCTACCCGACCAAGCTAGCTCCGCGGTGAATTCCCCTTGCCAAGTTCTTACCCTGGGCGACATATGCCACTCCGAAGACTCGAACCCGGTACCTCTGGGAAGAGGTGGGTGTCGGTGGCCAACTGGGCTACCCCAGTTGGTTATCTTCATCCTTCTTGTGCCACTTCCCTAGCCAATAGAGCTAGTTGTAAGTCTTCTAAACACTATTTTAGTTCATGTTTATGTTATGTACAAGTCACACCATCTAAGAAACTAAACTTTAAAAGATGAAGATGTAAAGATCTAACATAATCATGAAGAAAACAAGTGATTTTAGTGTTATTTGGTGTATGTGATGAAGTTGTGGTTGTTGAATCTTGTGTGTATGTTTAGATCTAGCATGTTATGCTTGTTAGAAGCTTAGATCTAACAAGTTTAAGCATGGATCTTGAAAGATCCACGGTTAAACTTGAAGATGAACTTGTGAAACCCTTATGTGAACTTGAAAGATGACTTTTGAAGCATGATCTTGTGTTCTTGAAGTAACAAAGTGTATGTTAAACTAACTTTTGAAACTAAGATCCATGAAAAGTTTGTTAAAGGATCATCAAGAAGCTTGTTTATGAAGGTTTTAAGTATGATAAGCAAGGATCTTGAAAGAGCCATGATGAAACATGGTTTTAAACATAAGGATCTTTTAAATGAGCATAAGAATGATTTTAGAACATAATTTTCAAGACTTTGAAACTTTAAAACTCATGGATGGTTTGGTTAGTAAATTAAAGTTTCGTAAAAAGTTTGTTTAAAATTTACAAGAACACTTGATTTTGAAAGAACATTGTATGTAAAGTGTAGATCCAAAAGACTACACATTTTTAGCAAAAATCAAGTTCACCATAATGTTTTACATTAAGTAATTAGTGTATGTTACATGTGAAAATTGTTGGAAATTGTTTTTGGTGATGAAAAGAAAATAAACACATGTTTTGAAAACCTAGGAAACCCCGATTTTTAGGGGAAACTATGTAAAATTTTTTATAAAATTTTGACACTTAGAAAAATATAAGTTTTGGTGAAACTTATTCCCCAAAAATTCACCTAAAAATATTTATCAAGGTTTCCTATTTTTTGCATAAAATTTCAAGTTAAGAAATAATGATTTCTTCAAGTACAAATTTATATTAAGTATGTATATTTTTAGGAAATATATATATCTAGTGATCATCAAATTTTGTGCTAAGTGTATATTATGTGTATTATATGTAGTAGTGTATTAGGAACTTGAAAAATACACTGAATACTCCCAAGGTGTATAAATACCAAAATACACGTACAAATATATAAGGATACTTAAGTATACAAGTAAACAAAATTCCTCTCAAGAAGAGTATATGGACAAATACAAGAAAATATACTTGTATAAATATATTCCACCAACATATGGACTTTGGACAATATTTGGACATAAATATATATTTGGACAAATATATAACTAATACCAAGTAATGGAAATTATACAAAATCGGGTGTAAGACAAAAATAAATATATATATTTTTCAAGCATGACAAAATATATATATTCCACACAAGTCTTAAAAATATATTATTTTTAAGAAATACAATTCTGGAAAGTAATAAAAATCAAAGTATTGATTTTTCGCAAATAATGTAAAATACACAAGTATTTACATAAAAATACAAGTATACTTTCCTAATTATACTTGTACAAAAATAATATTGAGAATATTTTTTAACAAAAAACTTATATTCATGTTTTGGAAAAATAATATAAGTAACATATATGGACAAGTTAAAATTATAGTTTATCTTTAACACTTATTTTTTTGACAAAGACTACATAAACAACTATATATTTTTGGAAAGTAAAAGATATATGTACCAATAAACAATACAAATTCAAAGTGCAAAGACACGACGAACGGGCGAGACCCGACAAACAAGGGCATGACCCTTACAAGAGTTGAACGTACAAAGGATAAATACATAAACTTAAGATGGTGACTTGTACTTGTGTGATACAAGCCTAATGACTAACGTCCATAGAACAATTATAGGTAGCGACGCCTGTGACATCTGTGCTTGTGATATCATTCTACAGACTCTGAACAATACAATATTAATAAAACAATGTGTTTTGATCCCAATGTTTGTCATTTATGTTTGATTTTATGCACATGTTGATTTTTGATCGATTTTGAACTCTATATCACTTTCTGGAAAGTTATACGCAGACTGATGCGTTAACACAGTCAGTATAACGCGACAAACACTCCGGAACATCAACATAAACTTAACATACCTTAAATAACCTTTACATAACTTAGAAATAAGTTTTAAAGGCTTTGGTATGGCAAAAACAAGTTTATTCGCTCTTAGGGACTATTTGCGTCAACTTGCAAAAGTCTACCGTTTCATAAGGCAACGTATTGTCCGGAACTTGATCATAAGTTAAACATACCATATATAACCTAAACATGGCTTAGAAATAAGCTTTGATAGGTTCGGTGTGCGAAAACATGCTTACATGATCTTACAGGGACTAAAAGTGCCAAAAACGGCGTAAGTTTGCATTTTCGCGCATATCTTACGTTCTGACCACATCTGGACATCCAAAATTTTTGCACACACTAAAATATTTTTATTTTAGTGATCGGCATGAAAAAATACCACTCGTCGCTTAATTTGGTTTGTTTTCGCGTCCGTTTGAGTTTCGTCGTAATTTAGCGAACAACGCGACTGTACGACCAAACGAGCCGACATCCGAGAGTGTTCCAAGCATATTTTGAGTCCTCTAAACCTTATTGACCTTGTAGAGCCTTGAAAATGGCTTAACGAGTGTCAAAAGTGCCAAAAATGGACTCGATTGCATGCAGGGACAAAAGCTGTCATTTTTCAAACTTCTGCTGATCTGGGAGGGCCAGGCGGGCCGCGTAAGCCCCCTCCCATATCTTACGCAGGCCGTGTCAGTGTGCCTAGTTCCAGAAACTCAGTTTCAGCAATCTGTTGCAACTTCAGGGCCTGTTTATGCATTTTTTTGGAATGTTGAGCAAGTTTATCTCTTCCCCAAGGCTTCTAACCTGCTTGTAACAAGTGTGTGGCCATGATTTATTCCTTGGAGGCTACACAAACACTTGTAATGATCCTAGTGCATCACTACAACTATAAATAGCCATCTAATTTCATTGTTTCATTGCTCATTCCTCATTCTTCTCCTCTCTTATCTGCTTTGGAGCTCTCCTAAGCTGATTGGGACTTTGTCTTCTTTGTAGAAAAGATAGCAAGGACCCTAAGTGAGCTTCTTTCATTCTTTTTATTGCTTTTTCCTTATGTTAGTGCAGAAAGTCAAACAGTTTGGCCAATAGTTTGACTTTCGGTTTTGACCATCAATTGGTCAAGTCAAAGTTCAATTGAACTTTGAAACGTGATTGTAATCACGATAGTTATAATCCTTCGTGATTATAACCGCTGATTTCCACGTTAACTAGTTGTAGTGTCGAGTCAAAGTTTTGGTCAAAATGCGTTTTAGCACACATTTTGCAACGGAACTACTTTAGGGTATCAAAACACTTTGTTTTGATACCAAATCAGTAGGTTAGACATGTTTTGACATGTTTAACTCGACACTATTAGTTAGTGCTTGTTTAGGGTCGTAAGTTAAGCGGTCTAAACAACCGCTTACACTTCCGAAACCGACCCGGTTGGTCAATCTGTAGGATCCGACCAAGCTTGCATAGTGATCATAGTTGCTTAAGGAATAACCACTGAGGTTATACCTTATGATCACATAGGATTGGTTAGTCATTTGCTACTTAGCTTGTATGCCCATAGGAAATGACCAAAATGCCCTTTTGAAGCGTAAATCCGTATTTTTGACTATGTGAACATATTTTTGACATGTAATCTGATTTAGTAACATGTTTAGGGATAATTGGGCATGTAAGACTTGACATAGCACATAGATAACCATCCGGACATAGTTTTACGCAAACGACGCCTTATAGTAACTTATGTTACCATAATGTGTCGAAACGGGTCAAAAGCACTTAGATAGACTTTCCAATCAGAATCTAGGGCCTATTAAATCATACCATATGAGTTTAATTACTCATTTGATTTATAGAACCTCATTCTATCCTATCTCCCGATTTAGGAGCCGATTTATTAACATAGTTACCTATACTAGATGCCGGTTGATTTCCGTGATACTTGGAGCTTAAATTGGTCTTATTCTCAAGACTAATTAGCAATCCCAAGTGAGTACATTGTTCCCCTCTTTTACTGTTTTCAAATACTTTGGGGTGATACACATGTACATACGTGTTACTTTTGTGCATTTCATGCTTTTATGACATAAACATGCTAGTTTCACCTAGTACACTTATAGTACATGCTTTCAATTGAGTTTTGCTATGTATGTTAAGCATGCTAGCACATTGATTTACTACACATTTGCTGCATATGTTTATTTAGCATATGTACACATTGTTTTACATGGACATTTCTACTAGGCATGTTTTTAGCATTCCTAGTACATGGTTTTTATAACATGCTTACATTGGTTATGACATTTGGTATGTTAAATCGGGACAATAATACATTCATTAACATTGATCATGCCGCTCGGACTTATGTAATGGTACCATAGGAATTGACAACTCCCGTTTCCGACTTCCTAGGTTTGTTTGGAAGTTGGGAATGACAGAATCCGACTACATAATTTAGATAAACCTTTAATTCGTTTAAGGGTTTGTCGCCACAGTCGTAAGGCTTGAATGTATGCGATTAACATTACTGCATAAATGTTTGTAATCATAAAGCATTGTTTTTCTGCAAAACATAACATTTGATTTAAACTTAGGTTTATTCAAAAACAATGTTTTGTACATTTTCTATGGGGTTGAGTAGCTACTAGTTATTCACCATACATGACATTTATTACACATTGACATCATTACATAGTTTAAGTAGATGATTTCCTACTTACTATGCATTTCATTAGTTATACACGATACATGTTATACATGACATTGAACATGGTTTTCACATGAACATTTTGACATTTAACATTACATTGGTTGGTTATTGATAAGTGACTTATGTAACGGGGCTATGTGTTATATGATAAAAGCATGGTGGATACGCCGCTGGTACTTCCTATATATAAATGTTTTTATTGTATCATACATTGTTGCGTTATCTAAATCACTTGAGGCAAGACATGAAACATTTTATACAAGAACAAGACATCGTTTTACAAAGTACACATTTTACACAAATTCATTTTCACTTGATTATTCATTTTAACCATGCATTTTCCTTTCATTTTCATTTAATTTTCATATCGATTTTCACATGGTTTTTACAAAGAAAAACATTTTACAAGGTTCATGACTACATTTTATTAAACACTTCTTTCAAATACAAGTCATGAATCTGCATAAACAAATCCTATGTATCTCACAGGCATTTTTATGCTGACGTACCTATTTTTACATGTGTTTCAGGTGCTAATGCATGATGATGTGTGTGCTTCACTTAGGCGGACTCGGGCCTTAGTGACTTAAAAGACAGTTATTATGTTATTTTAGTTTGAACTTAAAGACAGTGTAACATTAATCTTAATAATACAAAACTTTTATTGCCATGGTTGTTGAAACAATAATTCTGTCGCTACTCACCTCCCCGGCGTTTCCGTCGCGGTTTTGTTGTTTTAACGCGGTCGGGGTGTGACAGAAGAGTTGGTATAAGAGCCAATGGTTATAGGGAATTAGGTTATTAGCAATGCTTTGACCTAGACTATAACTTTCTAGGACCCTAACAGAAGTTTACTTGTGTTTAGATCTTAAAACAATACCCGACACCTATCCTTAGGTGATAACCACAACGAGAACACAACACAAATCCGCTTCGAAAATTAATCATCTATCCTTGGATGATTGATTATATGGTTTTGAACCCTTCCGGTTTGATTCATTTTTGGCTTTATGCCTTCTGAATTTCAAAATCCCGTCAAAGTTTTGGGTCTAAATAATGTGAACACGTGCAAACTGGAAGAGTGAATGCCTGTACCCTGAGTTTTCTGTCTAAGGCTAGAGTGTTCGTACAAATCCACAGAATCGGACCAGTTACTCTTACCTGGGAACTCTTGGGGTGAGTGTTCACTTATAGGCGAGCATGTCTTCGGTGATACATTATTTATGACTCATTTACTTTGATTTGTCACCGTGTGTTGTTTGTTTCCTTTGTGGTAACGAACAAATGACCACCATCCTTTCTTTTTGTTGATATTCTTGTCATTTCATTTTCATCACATCATCTCACTCGTTTTCTCTCATGTTTCCTCTTTTAGAATGCCTCCTCGACGTAACGTTTCTCAACCTGATGCCGAACTGGCAGCTATTATAGCACAGCAGATGGCTGCTATGCTACCTGGTCTCATAACTCAAATAAACCAAGCCACCAATAACAATGTTAATGCACTTGCTCCGTGCAACTTTAAACAGTTTGACTCGGCTAAACCGCTCAAGTTTAGTGGTACTGAAGGAGCAACTGGGCTTCTCCAGTGGTTTGAGAGTCTTGAGAGCACTTTTCGCCATGTTCAGTGTCCGAACAATCGTAAGGTCGAGTTTGCCTCGAGCGTATTCCAGAAGAGGGCTCTTACCTGGTGGAATGGGGTAATGAGAGACCGAGGTGCTGATGTTGCTTTGGGTCAGACTTGGGAGGAACTCAGGGCTCTCATGATGAGAGAATTTTGTCCTCGTCACGAGCAGAGGGCACTCGAAGATGAGTTCAATGATCTGAAGCAAGTCAGTGGTGAGCACCGGGCTTACACAGACAGATATGAGGAGTTAAGCTTGCTATGTCCAACAATGGTCACGCCTTTGGATAAGGCAATTGAGAGGTACATAGACGGTTTGCCAGATCCTGTTCAGGATATTGTCACTGGCAGTCACCCTACTACCGTCCGTCAGGCCATTGAGCTAGCTGCCACCCTTACTGAATCCCAAATCAAGAAGGGTAAACTCCACAGGAAAGGTGACAAGAAGCAGAAACAGTCTGATTGTACCAAGGATAACAAGGGCAAGAAGGCTGCTGAGTCTTCGAAGAAATCAAGGAAGCGAAAGGCTTCAAAGAACTTCGCGGTCACTGCTCAGACTAACCAGGCTGCTCCTAATCAGGCAGCACAGAATCAGGATGCACAACCTGCTGCCAAGAGGCAGTATGCTGGTAATACACCTCTGTGCAACAGATGTAATAGCCACCACCAGCCACAGTTTCAATGTCGCATCTGCACTAATTTTGGTAAATCTGGTCATCTTGCGAATACTTGCCGTTTTGCTCCTAATCCGAATCAGGCAGCTCAGAACCAAGTCGCACAAAACCCAGCCCAGAATCCTGCACGACCTCACTATCCGCCTGGTTCATGTTTTGAATTGTGGGGATCTGACCCACTACAGGAACAATTGCCCGAGGTTGGCAAACGCGAATCAAGCACCGGCTCGTGGTAGAGCTTTTATGTGACAACTCGAACTTCCAAGATTTCTATTTCGCATTTATTTCACGTTCTTGAATTGTTTGGTTGATTATTTGCACAATTAATTGCTGTGGAATTATATACGTTTTGATGCAATGAAGTGTATTGTGTGATTGTGCATGGTTATGTGTTAATTGTGATAAACCTGTCAAATATATAAACTTAGTGGTGAAACTATGAAATGGTTATGAGATGGTGTACATGTGTAAAATATGATACTTAGGGAGGAAAAGAGTAATTAGTGAAATCCTAGAGATTTATAACCCTAATCCCTTTTCACTAATCATTTGACAAAACCAAAGCACGTACTTCACATTCTCTGGCAATCATCACCAAATCATTGGCAAGATATTCATCACTCTTGATTCCACATTTCTCTAGAATCAGTACAAGGTAATTGTTAATGATTGTTTGTTGATTATTTGATTTATACCAATTCTTAATTCTTGAAATCCTTGCAAACCCTAGTTCTTCATATAATTATCCTGTGATTTTTGATTGATTCTGAAATATTGTGATAATGATGACGATGATAGGTTGCATGCTTGATAGATTGTTCTTGTGATGATTATTGTTGTTAAGCATTGATCGATTGTTTATGATTCTGCCGTTAAGCAAATGAAATTAGGGTTTTTAGAAGGATGAATGAAATTGTTGATCGAAAGAAAACGTAACTGATACAATCTCTTGAAACAGGAACATTTCGTATGTTTAATTAGTTGTCTGAGGTTTGTGAATGAATGAAATTGTCTGAGTTTCATGAGTTGAGGTTGATCCGAGTTTCTTATGATATGTTTGCCTGAGTTCTTGAATGATACGCAAGGTCCGAAGATTGTTTTAAACGTTTGTCTGAGTTTTATAATGAAAACATTAAGTCCGAGCTAAACATGAAACATATAAGTCCGACTTTTAAACAAGGGATATGGTCCGAATTTCTTTAATGTGAAACCCTAGTCCGACTTATATGCATACAACACTTGTCCGAGTTTCCTTAAAACATTGCTGGTCCGAGTTTGTTTAAGGGGGTGTTGTCCGAGTTTTCTGGCGCCCAAAACCTTGCCCGAGTTTTTAACTCCCCTCACAAGGTCCGAGTTTTGATAGGCTTTCCTCAGGTCGGACTTTATGACCCCATTTCCTCTTGGTCCGAGCTTTGTGACAGTGGCAATTGGATTAACATCCACGTCAGATTAAACCGTGAAATCAGAGACACGACGCATGAATTATGAGAATATGATTGACTGCTTACGTGACATATGATTCTATGTATATGATAGTATGATATTGAATGCAATTGTATGATTTCGCATGTGTGAACATTCTATGTGATATTACCATGTACACAATAAACACACAAAACATAGTTGCGTGCTTACCAATCATTCGCAAACCATAATTTGATGCAAACACTCACATCGTATTATGTGCAACATATCCTAGGTCGTGTGTAACGGACTTAGACGTTTGATAAACCCTAGAGGCAATAACATACCGAGCAAACCAAGGTGAGTTCACACAGCCAAGGCATGGGGTTCCCAGGGTGGGAATGGGATTTGATTATTTACTGGTACTTATCTATACTGGAACGTAGCGAGGTGATTTGATGAACTATGGTACATACTCCGCTGATTGAACTACGACTAGACTAGTAACACTCATTGAATTGATCTTCGCACACCTGCCAAGGGTTGGCCGCGATATTATGACTGACTTCGCACACCTGCCTTTGGAAAGCCGCGAACTGAATTTACTAATCTTCGCACACCTGCCTGGTAGGCCGCGATACAGACAAACCTAGTCTAGAATACTTGGGAAGAACATCCCCAAATCTTCGCATACCTGCCTGGGAGGCCGCGATGGGAAATTAATACGATACATGATATAACGAACGAACATACTACTACTCACACTATACTATTACTGAACTATTAACTGTGAACTCGCTCAACTAGTTGTTGACTCTCTGCTGCATGCCTTGCAGGACATTAGGTACATATGGAGCTTGCACAGGGAGGAGCAGGTCGTTGTGGAGCATGGATCGTGGATGTTTTGCTAAACTTTATGACACTTAAACTTATTACATACTTTGGGTTTCGTGATCATGCTTCCGCTACTTAAAAACTATGATTATGTTTTGGTCACCTATCGTATTGAATGATTGGTTTACATTTATCATACTTGATATTAATTACATGTTCAATATGATTGGTGGCTTGATCCTGGTCAGTCACGCTCCCAAGCGGTGATACTCCGCAGGTGGATTTTGGGGGTGTGACATTTTAACCTTAATGCAAACGAGGCGCGTGCGGATAACGAAGTGGTGAACGGTACGCTCCATGTTAACAACCATCCTGCTTCTGTTCTATTTGATTCAGGTGCCGATAAGAGTTTTGTGTCCTTAGCATTTGAACCTTTGCGTGCGATGACTAGAACAAAACTAGGAAAGCCCTTGACAGTAGAAGTAGCAAGTGGTGAACCCGTTGTACTCGACTCGGTTCTTCGAAATTGTCAGTTGAATCTCAATAACCATCTTTTCCTCATTGACCTCACACCGATGCAACTCGGGAGCTTCGATGTTATAGTAGGAATGGATTGGTTATCAAAGTACCATGCTGAGGTGGTATGTTTTGAGAAGTTGGTCCATATACCGCTTTCGACTGGTGAGATCTTAGAAGTTCGTGGGGAGAAACCCGTCAGTGGTCTTAAGCTTATGTCTTTTACCCAAGCCCACAAATACCTGCAAAAGAAATATGTTGCTTTCCTGGCACATATCATAGAGGATAAAGGCAAGGGTAAGACTATCCAAGATATCCCTATTGTTCGGGATTATCCAGAGGTATTTCCTGAAGAATTACCTGGTTTACCCCCTGTGCGCCAAGTTGAGTTCCGCATTGATCTTGTACCTGGCGCAAATCCCATTGCTAAGTCACCTTATCGTCTTGCACCGTTTGAGATGCAAGAGTTATCTAAGCAGCTTCGGGAGCTATCTGACAAAGGATTCATCCGTCCAAGCTTTTCCCCTTGGGGCGCTCCTGTCCTATTTGTGAAAAAGAAAGATGGATCATTCAGGATGTGTATCGATTAATAATACAAGCTTTTATTGCCATGGTTGTTGAAACAATAATTTTGTCGCTACTCACCTCCCCGGCGTTTCCGCCACGGTTTTGTTGTTTTAACGTGGCCGGGGTGTGACAACGCCTACCCGACAAAGCCGGTGAACGTTTACGACGCGAGTTACGTAAAATTGTGAGTTCATGTTCCCACTTTTAAACATTTTCTTGTTTTCTAAACTTGGGGAAAATACATGTACTGTGGTATGTTGAAACAAAACTAAGGAATGATACTATAGATCATGTCACGAATAGGGTGTCATAAGCACCATTAATCAACGTAAATCCTAGACCACGGAACAAAAGGTTAGATCTAATGGGTTTCAGGCAACCACACTCTTGGCCACATTTTTACCATGAGTGCTTTTGTGTCTCTAGTCGTGAATCGACAAGTAAAATGCATATGGTTTGGATGCTTCCTATGTCGTTATATATGTTAGTGGCCTCGCGAACCATTAACGATCTCGATTTCCTTACATTTACAGAATACTTTTTTTCAAGTAAAATTACATACCATGATTCTTACAACGAATACTTAAATGTTTACACAAAACTGCATGAATTCACACCAACTTATGTTGACGATTTTCCAAAACTTACATGTATTTCAGGTAACTAGGTGGATGTACGCGCGGTCCCTCCTTGCTCAAGGATGTTGTTTGTGTTCTAGTTATTTTGTGTCAAGGCTCCAATGCCACTTTTGTTGGATTTGGTTGTTATATTCCACCTCCTGTGGTGATATAATGATCAAAACCTTGATACTTGTTTTTGAAACGAAGTTATAAACTTTTCAAACAATTATCTTATCTGGAATGTAAACTTAGAACTTAAGTTTTGTTTTGGATATTTATTATCAATGGCATTGTGGAGTTTGTTTTATGATCATGTAGTATGTTTACCATTCATATGCAATGAGAACCTTTCAGGATCACACCTCGTGCTTCCGCCTTAGAAAGCGGTGTGACAGGATCCTAGCCTAACACGTGGCACGCGACATAGTGAAAGGCGGAGGGGCTTTTTTGTCTTTTTATATCCCTTTTTAAACGCATCTCACAACACCTCTCCATTTTTTTGGCATTTAACAAATACATGGTGTTTTTATTGTTTTCTAAATCAGGAGCATAGTAAATACTTTGGCATTATATGTGCGCCCCCCAAATTGAATAAAATCATTTAGTAATTATAAGTTATCTTCCTCCATGGCGTTTCCCAAATTCATTAGGCGTTTTTATAGATTTCAACAGTTTATATAGGTTATCAAGGTAAATTTCTTGGCGTTCATGGCGTTTTTAAATTCATTAGAAATTTAAAAGAGTACAGCTAAGACAAAATCAAACAAAAACTAATAGTCTTCTGTGGATGGTATTACATCTGAGATGTAACCGTTCTTGCTTGTTCATCCAGAATCCAACAGGTAACTTTCGGTAGATCAGTATCTTCAACATCATCATCATCATTTGCTGGAAATTTTCTCTCTACTATTTTTATTACCCTTCGATTCCTCTCACAACGTAGGCCACTGGGACCCCAAGGGCTAGAATATCCCTCTGAACGGATTCATCCATACTAAGTATGGCTTTGATTTTTTTGACTCAGAGAACTTATTGACGAAACGTCCTCTGACCTCTCAAACCTCCATGCAACAACGTGTACCGTTTTTTATATTATATGGCGTGTTAGACAAGATGTGGCATTTTTAGTGAATGTGTGGAGTCTAGAGCTTTTGTTTAGCTGTTGTACTTATATAATGAGTTTTTTTTTTTTGCCAGGTAGATATTTGTTTTGGCAGTAAAAAACATCAGTAATTTTCTTGATGTGTATTTTTTTATCAATTGTTGTGCGATGTAGGATGCAGAGGCCTATAATGTGACAGGCAATTATGGCGTTTTGAAAAGATAAATAAACTCAATTTCCCACGTAGTGGCTTTTAATATAATAAATGTTTAGCAATAATATTCCCGTCTCTTCATTTTACTGTTTGCAGGTACTGTTTCATTCAGTTTCATCTGTCAATTAGTGTTGTTTTCTAATAATACATTGTTTGGCCTTTTTTTGGCGTTTTATATAGCAACAACGTGCTTTGCTAGCATTCGTTCTCACAGTTTTCATACTATCAGGCGTTTTGGTGTTTGTGGTTTTTGGCATTTTATACTCAATTTTTTTATTAGTAGAGAATTAGATAATAAACAACAGAGAATTAGATGAAAAACAATAGAAAATGAAAAAAAAATTAAAAATGCTAATCTAATTTCTCATCCAAATCTTCACTGTCATCAGCCTCTTCTTCTTGAACCTTTTTGGCGTTTTAAACCTTTTTGAATGCGTTACCTAGATGCCAATTTTCCTACATAATGCCCGTCTTTTTAGTGGCATCCTGTATTTTGGTTTGATATATTCTTGTTTGGTGATATGTTGAAGATCAACACCTCCTCGAATGCTATTATAATAATGGAGTCCAAAATAGCATTTTTTACACTGGTATTGATCCCTTCATGCCATCATTATATCCATCAAGAACAAAGTGACATAATGACATATCAGTGTCATCAGTCTCTTTTTCTTGAATATTTGTCCATTTCATTCAGCAAAAGCTTATAGAGATACCCATCTCAGAGAAGAATCAATTCAGTGAAACTTTATTCAGAACAATACTCAATATAGAAGAAACGAGGTTTCCCATCTGTGGTTTTTTTAACTACTTTTTTGGCATTTTTAAAGTGAGTGGTTTCTTGGAAACATGGAGTTGTTTTTGGGGTGTGATCAATTGATTGTGCAGAGACGTCTCTCTTATAGGATGTTTTTGGCGCGTAGTTTAGGCGAGATTTTATTATAATAAATGATATTAATAAAGTAACTGTCTTTTCAGTTACTGTGTGTATTTTACTGTTTTTGTTCAACTTTTTATGAGTTTAGGGTGATAGACGTCCCATCTTCCAAGTTTGGCGTTTTTTAATGGCGTTACGTAGTTTTTGGAGTTTTTTTTTTGTTTGAGTTTTTAATAATACTTGTCTAAAGTAATTTTATTATAGTTTGGGAGTTTTTGGCGTTTTATGGCATGATGGCGTTTCACAAGCATTTTGTCTGTGTGGCGTTTTCATTAAAATAATGTATTTGTTCTTAGCTGAAAAATACATAACAAACAACTGAAAAGGAAAATTAAAAAAAATAAAAATAGAAACAATTCATCTTCCAAATCTTCACTTTCACCAGTCTCTTTCTTCTTTGAAACATGTTCACTGGCGGTTTGACTTTGGTATGCTTCATTTTGGTTTTTTTTTTTTTTTTGGTTGTTGAAGTAGCCTTTTTGTCGCCGTTTGGAATGACAAATGACGTGAGTTTTTTTGTTTGAAGTTTATCTTTATCTTCATTTTTATCTTCAACCCACTCATCAGTGTTATCCGTCTCTTCATGCCATTCAAATATTCATCAAGAACAAAGCACAGAAAATGACATAAGTCTGACATCAGCATCTTTTTCTTGAAGATTTGTCCATCTCATCCAGCAAAATGTTATTGTGTTACACCCCCTCAGCTAAGAATGCATTTTGCGAAACTTCGCGTAGATCAATATTGAATACACAAGAAACGATGTTTGCCATTTTTAGCGTTTTTCTGAGAAAATAGTGTATCTAAAAGAAACGTCGATTGGAATCTTTGATGTTTGAGTTTTTTGGCATTTTCTAAGATGATTGATATATAGTAAAATATGGCTTTTTGAGTTTGGTGTGTTTGATGTTTTGGGTTTTTTGGCGTTTCTAAGATGAATGGTATATAGTAGTAAATATGGCGTTTGCGGTTCGGGGGTGTTTAATGAATGTCTAAGATGTTTGTTTATATAGGATGTTTTTTGGCCCGTAATGCCGTTTTATTCATGAGTTTGGCGTTTTGGGTAGAGAAGTCTAAAGACCCTTTTAACCTTAATGAAGCGCGTCCACTTAATAGAATTGGTTTTATTTACGAAAACGCCACCGAGCCAATCTAGTCCATAGATTGTTTTGATCGGACGATCGATAACCGTTCTCACTGTTCTCACACTTTTCACTGTTTTCTCTAAATCCTGACCCTACAAATATATCAAATATATATATAGAAATGGGATCAGGAGAAAACGCTCAAAAGTGTGAGAACGGTGAGAACGCATCCTGACCCAACACGTGTCACGCGGCTTAAAGAAGGGCGGTGGGGCTTTTTTGTCCTTTTATATTCTGCTTTTCTAGTTCCGTTTTTTCCAATATTGTTTTATTTTTTGGGGTTTAAGATTTTTGGCGTTAACCAAATTCAATAATTAATGGCGTTTAATGGTTTCAACGTATTAACATTTTGGCGTTTATGGCGTTTTTCAAATCGTATGCCATTGGAACCCCAGGGTGGCCAGGGATCTATCTGAATGGCGTTTTTTAAGGCGTTTTAAACAAGATGGCCCATAGTTCTATTATTTTTTACATATATTTTGGTGTTTGTGGTAACTTAGCGTTTTACAATTGTAAGATTATATTTCAACCACATGGAAAAAAATAGAAGCGAAGAAAATAAATTAAAAATCATAATCGGATCTCTCTTCACAATCTTCACTGTCATCAGTCTCTCTCTTCTTTAATAGTACAAGAACTGTCACCAAATATATGGCGTTTCATGTAAAACTTAACAAACCCATCGATTTGATGATTTTGGCTGCTCGTCTGTTGAAGTGGCTTTTGTGGATGTTTGGGTACATAGATCTATGTTGTGTGGGTGGGTTTTTCGCTTTTTCTTCATCGTGTTGGACCCAGTATGGCCTTAACAACTTCTTTTTACGTAATATGGAAAGTGATTTCAGTATATGTGAAAAAGATGTGCGAAAATGGAAATCAGACTTTCAAGATTGGGATCCTGGCGCGCTTATAGGGAACGTACCAGTAACAACATTGGGATCCTGGCGCGCTTCCCTCGCTTTGATGTTAAAGACTCTTCCCCGTGCTTGGTTCAATTCCGGGCAGTTCCTCTTTATATGCCCAATGTCACCACAGTTAAAACAGCTAAGTTTCTGCCCATTACCACCTCCATTCCCAGCTTGTGTATTGTTGTTTCGGTTCGCATTACCAGCTTCATTTGCATTGTTGCCTCGATTTCCATTTCCTCCATTGTTTCCTTGTGCACGATTTCCATTTCCACCACGATTATTGTTCCTATTTCCAAAACCTCCTTGGCCACCCCGGCCAGCATTAGCCCAGCAGTTATCCTTCAAATGTCCAACTTTTCCACAAGCTTCGCATACTTTTGGCCCACACCGGCCAGAATGGTGACGCTAGCAGGTGTTACACTTGGGGTGTGTACCCATATAACCTTTTCCTTTCTTTCCAGCACCGGTTGCAGCTTGGACCGGTGTGCTTGATTCTCCTTTCTTGCCATCACCGTGTGTACCTTGTTTGAAGTTCGAGAACTTCCTTTTGTTCTCGCCAGGCGACTCTACATGTCTTTCTTTTTCTGCTAAACATTTGAAAACTTGTTTAAGCGGATGGCTTCCTCAGTAAGAGTTACGCTGAGATCGATGGCCTCTGTTATTGTCGCAGGCTTGGAAGTAGTGACCATACTCATGATCTGAGGAGCTAATCCCCAAATAAAGCGCTCGATTCGTTTGAATTCCGGTGTAACCATATAGGGTACCACATGTGACAAATCGTGGAATCTCTTAACGTACTCCGCGATTTTGGGACCTTCCATTTTCAAGTGCCAGAATTCTGTTTCCAGCTTCTGAATCTCCGCACATGAACAGTACTTTCTTCGCATGAGCTCTTTCAGCTCAGTCCATGTCATTGCGTAAGCTGCGGCTTCACCAAGGGTTTGTCCTTGTAAGTTCCACCAGGATAGGGCTCCGTCCAAAAATAGCCCAGAAATGTAAGTCACTTGTTGGTCTGGAGCGCACTTGCTCATTCGAAGAACAGATTCTGTCTTCTCGGCCCATCTGACAAAAGCCACAGCACCTCCGGTGCCGTCAAAGTTTACAGGCTTGCAGTCGAGGGACTGCTTGTAAGTGCACCCTGCACATACGTTAGGATATACAAATGGCATTAGCAATCGTGCTAAAGATATCCAAATGTATCGTAGTATGTCTTAATGACTTAACATTACCATGAGGCGGATTGTTATTGCCGTTGTTGTTCGAATTACTTCCACTGGTTCCTCCTTGTGAGGCTGCATACTGTGCAATGGCGGCAACGATGACCTGTTGAAGTTCTGCCTCATTGGTAGGCATGCGTGTCTGGCGTCTTGGAGGCATCTTCTAAAAGATGGTTCATGTTGGTCAGGTCATAGTAAGTAAAGTGTACGTACAAAGCAAAAATATCAACACATAACATCTCATGATATAAATAAATCAAACACATAACATCTCATGTTATAGAACATAAACAATCAATCAAACATCACATATGATGAGAATACTGCGATTGCACTTGTTGGACTCTGTATGCCCAAGACACATATTAAATTGATGTGGCTAATGCGTTATGATCCAAGTCGAGTCATACCCAATAACAAGCTAGACAAACACTTATATTATTTATTTGTGATATGATCAAACAAATAAATATTAACACTTACAATATTTAGAAATTGGTTTTCTAAATAATTACACTTGAGAAACTAATAAATTATATGGATAATTTATTTTGAGAGAATATTTTATTTTGTTATTTAATGGGTTAAATAACATTATAAAAGATTACATAAAGTCTTGCAAACATATGGTGTAATATTTTATAAAAGTAATAAAATAAACAAGACTTAAAATTGTTAAAAGAAAATTTATTTTTTTTAAAACACCCTCCAAAAATCAGCCATCATATGGTCTTCCCAAGAATTTGTGGTCCAATCACAATTCATGCTTTTGCATGTGTTAGAGAGGATTTGATTGGATGGTCTTTCCAAGACCATTTTGGTCCAATTATCTTTCATGCATTTGCATGTGTAAGAAGGCATGTGATTGGGTGGATTGGAGGTGATCATCTCTCATACCTTTATAACCATTTTTAGTTCACAAAAATGGTGGAAGACTTGTGTTATTTTGCTCTCAAAAATCGGCCATTAGAAGGGGTTCTCAAGGTTTTCGGTTTTGATCAAGTGTGTTAAATCCTAGCTAATCTTGTGGTGTTTGTTGGAAGCTTGGGGTATACAAGCTTGAGGTCTTCTACTCTTGAGGACAACCATTTCAAGAATCATCATCCCTTTCATCATCCTATTACTCCAAGAAGGTAGTTTTCTAAACACCCTATGGTTGTGTATGATAGTATGCATCTTCATATATGGATCCGGGTTTTGGGATTTTGCATATAAATGGTTTTATATCTTACAAAAGTAACATGTTTTAAACCTTATTTCCGCTGCGTTTTTATTTCATATGGATGAAATTGCTTTGATAAACATGTTAAAAGCCCAACAATGGCATCTAGAGCCGCTTATGTGAGTGCATACTTCAATAGATTAAAAATTTCGGGTTTCGGGTTTGAATAAAACCCTATGGCCGAAAATTTTAACATGGTTAACCCTTTTGTTTTTCAAGATTATTTTCTTACATGCATAAGAGAATCTTGAAAAATTTATTTCATATGGATGATTTGTTTGTTTGGACAAAACTTACCTTTTCGGTTTTTTGAACATAGCCAAAAATGTTTATAAAAGGGAACCATTTTTTTTTATGCTTCTTGAAATTAATATATATATATTTGGATATATATTTTGATGCATATGACCTAGCCATGACCTTGTGTTGAATGATTGTGTTGTTATTTATTATTTCAATGGGTTGTAATAATTATTATTTTGTTCTTCCATTAGAAGATATGTAATTTATTTATTTTCATTTGGTATGTAAAATAAATAGATTAGGTGCATTTTATTTTACTAGAAAAATGTATTAGGATATATTTTATAAAAGAAGATGCACACAAGAATGAGCTTTTGGTTTGGACCATAATATTCGGTCCAAAGAACTTCATCGTTCTCAACGGGATTTTAACCCGATAACCAAAACTCATTTTTGGAGTCCAAAGGAGTTTGGAGCTGAATATAAAAGACTTTTGGAAGCTCAAAGAAGGTGGAGAAATCACAACACAAGAAGGATACTTGAAGCATTTGGATGCGGAATCAAGTGGGAGTTCAACGACACATTGCTTGTGTCATTTTTCACCCCTTAGGAAGGACCTTTTGGCACACTTGTTTCGTCTAACAAGTGTTGTCAAAATAGTTGGCTATGGTTATGCACCTATTATTATGAATGATGTGCTTGTTTGGTTGCTTATTTTGTTGTTTAGATGATATGTCGATATGCATGACTTAACAAACTAATAATCAACAACAAGCGTAAAATTGGTTCTAAACAAAATCATTAAAATGGTTAATAAAAGGTTTTATTAAAAATTAATGATTTTATAATAAAATGGGTTTTATTAAAAAGAACCTTGAAAAATTAGTTTTCACTAAAGTACCATTAATTTGAATGCATGCAAATGTATGGTACATAATATTTTCTAACTAGAATTTTGAAATATTGAAAACCCTTTTATAAAACAAGTCAAACACCATCCTTTTATACAACACTCGAAATACTTGGGACCTCTTATTGTGGGATAAAGGTCACCTAACCACATTTGAGGGAACTTGTATGTTCGAGGTGGGTTTACCATGTTTGTGGGATAAAGGTCACCTAACCACTTATGTGTATAAACTCACACGTGTGTGTAAGTTGGACGACTTGATTTGGAAACCATGAACTTAGGGTCACCAAAGCATGGGGAACAAAGGTGTTGATGGGATTAAACATGCCAACTAAACATAAAGATGTTTAACCGATCCCATATGGCTAGAAATTGCAAAAAGTTGCAATTGTCAAACGTTGACTACCTTGTTAATTTAAATAGAGGGATAAAGGTCACCTAACCAATATTTAAATGTAACGTTGGATTCTAGATTTTACCTGTTAATTGTCTTTAAGACACAAAAAAGTATTAATGATTAAAATATAATAATATCGAAAATACTAAAATTGAACTTGTTAAATTTTGTAGATGGCCGCTAACAATGCAAACCCGATTACCCAAACCGTCCGAAACCTATCACTAAGAACCATCCTTGAAAAGGATCGTCTCAACCATAACAACTTCATGGATTGGTTTCGAAACTTGAGAATCGTTCTCAAACAAGAGAAGATATCCTATGTGTTGGACGATCCTATTCCCGATGAACCTAATGTGGAAGATGTGGAAGCCTACAACGATTGGGTTAAGTATACCGAGGACTCCATGCAAGCCTCATGCCTCATGTTGGGAACTATGATTCCCGAAATTCAAAAGGATTTTGAACACCACGGGGCATACGACATGATTACCCAGTTAAAGGAAATGTTCCTACAAGAAGCAAGGGTAGAACGCTTCGAAACTGTTCGGGCGCTTCATGCATGTCGAATGGAGGAAACCCAATCGGTATCATCTTATGTTCTCAAGATGAAAAGCCACATTGATCGCCTCGAACGGCTTAATTGTCCCGTCTCCAAAGAGTTGGCTACGGATTTGATCCTCAACTCTTTAACAAAGAAATTTGAGAGCTTTGTTATGAATTACAACATGAATGGATGGGACAAGAGCATTGGTGAGCTTCATGCAATGCTCAAAACGGCCGAAGCAAGTATGGGCAAAAAGGCTTTACCCGTCCTTGCGATCAATGAAGGAGGAAATAAGAAAAGGCCCCACCCCGACTCTAAAGCAACCTATGCTAAAAGAAAGGGACACGTCAAGGGAAAGGGAAAAGGAAAGGCTAAAGCAGAACCCGCCAAACCAAAAGAAAAGAAGCAAAAGGTTGCTACGAATGACCCATGTTTTGAATGTGGTGAGATAGGACATTGGAAGAGAAATTGTCCGACCTATCTCAAAGAGTTGAAAAACAAGAGGGATGCAGGGCAAACCTCAGGTACTATCTTTATGATACATGTTGAGCTTAATGTTATTTCTTCTAACACATGGGTACTAGATACCGGATGTGGAACTCATATTTGCAATTCGTTGCAGGGGTTCAAAAGAAATAAACATTACAAGAAAGGGGACACTAGTCTCTTTATGGGCAACGGAGCAAAAGTTGAAGTCGAGGCTCAAGGAGACTATGTTTTAGAACTTCCAAGTGGTTTGGAAGTTATTTTGAAGAATGTTTTGTATGCTCCTAGTTTGACTAGGAACATAATTTCAGTTTCCCTTTTAAAACAATCTGGTTTCAATTTCGAATTTGTTAACTATGACATTTATGTTTCTAAGAATGATGTGTTTTATTTTAAAGCTATGTCTTTAAATGGTCTTTATGAATTAGATCATGATAACGCATCATATGATAGCTCAATGTACCAAGTAACCAACAAGAAACTCAAAATGGATTTGAGTGATTCCTACCTTTGGCATTGTCGCCTTGGACATATAAGCAAGAATCGCATGCATACACTTCAGAAAAATGGTCTTTTGAATACAAATGAAGATAATTCATTTGATGTATGCGAGTCTTGTTTACAAGGCAAAATGACCAAGACGCCCTTTAGTGGAACATTTGAAAGGGCTAAGGACTTATTAGGTATCATACATTCAGATGTATGTGGTCCTTTTAAGCCGATGACTAGGAATGGTGAAAGATACTTCATTACCTTTACCGACGACTACAGTCGTTATGGTTATGTGTATTTACTAAAACACAAGGATGAAGCATTTGAAATGTTCAAAGACTTCAAAAGTGAAGTAGAAAATCAACTCAAGAAAACAATCAAAGTCCTTCGCACCGATAGAGGAGGTGAATACCTTAGTGGTGCTTTTCAAGATCATCTTAGGAGTTGTGGGATTATCTCACAACTTACTCCACCTGGAACACCACAACACAATGGTGTATCTGAAAGGAGAAATCGAACTCTATTAGATATGGTTCGATCTATGATGGCTAGAAGCACATTGCCTCTATCATTTTGGGGTTACGCTTTGCTCTCCGCAGTCCGTATATTAAATATGGCCCCAACCAAGAAAGTGGAAAAGACACCTTTTGAAATATGGCACGGAAACCCTCCATCATTATCATTCTTAAGGGTTTGGGGTTGTGAAGCTTATGTTAAGCAATACACTCCAAATAAATTGGAAGTCCGATCTACTAAGTGTATCTTTGTAGGTTATCCTAAAGATGATATAGGATACTATTTCTACGACCCAACTGAGCAAAAGGTATTTGTTGCTCGAAAGGGTAAGTTCTTAGAAGCTAAGTTCCTTATGGAAGGAACCAGCGATAGAACAGTGGAACTTGAGGAGGATCAAGAACCACAAGACGATACACGTTTGGTTGATACTAGCACTCAACAAGAGGTTGTTGAAAACGATCAAGAGGTTGATCGAAATATGTAACATTTGTGCTTGTAATCATTGTGAACAGTTCAATTATCAATAAAACAATGTTATTTTATCCCAATGATTGTTTGATTATGTTTTACATTTTTCATGTTTTGACTTTCGTTCAATTTCAAACTCTACATCGCTTTCTGGAGCATTATACGCAAACTGGTGCGTAAACGTACTCAGTTTAATGCGAAAAATACTCCGGAACATCAACATATACTCAACATACCTTAAATAACCTTTACATAACTTAGAAATAAGTTTTGAAGGCTTTGGTATAGCAAAAACAAGTTAATTCGCTTACAGGGACTAAACTTGACAAACTGCGAAAGTATGCCAATTTGAACTGTAACGAACATTCCGGAACATGTCCATAAGTTAAACATACCATAAATATCCTTTACATAGCTTAGAAATAGGCTTTGAGAGGTTTGGTATGCTAAAACAAACTTTTGGATCATTCAGGGACTAAAAGTGTCAAAAAGTGCATAAGTTTGCACTTTCTCACATAACTTATGTTCTGAATACATCCGGACATCCAAAAATTTATGTAAGCATCCTTATATTATGCCTTAGTGTTTGGCATGAGAAAAATCCATTCGTCGCGTCATTTGGATCGTCTTTCACGCTTATGCGCATTCCGTCGTAATTAAGCGAACATCGCGATCGTACGGCCAAACGAACCGACATCCGACATATTTTTGGGCATGTTTCATGTCCACAATGTTTAGGCATCATTTTAGGGCCTTAAAGATGACTTTACAGGTCTTAAAGGGGCTGGAAATAGCTTAAAAACGCAACAGGGGCTGAATATGTAAATTCTGCAAGTGGTGCAGATCAGAGGGGCCAGGCGGCCCGCGTGAAGATTGCCCAAAACATGAGGCAGGCCGCGTGAACATGTCTGACAGAAGATTTTGCATTTAATGCAGAATCTGGCCTTTCGTTCGATCAAAGGGCGATGCCTTTTCACCCAAATGAAGGGCCAAGGGTCAAGTTCACTGAATCTAACCCCTGGACACATGTACGCACGAGATCAAGGCACGATATTCGATAAAACGATCCTAACGGTTCCACTTTTCCTATAAATACCCCCCCCTTTTGTGTAAAAACCCACAAATCAGATCTAAATGCTCTAAGTTGATGCCTTTGCTTCATACCTGAGCTATTGGATCTTGATTAGCACTCGGGGACCCTCCGTAAGTCTTCTTTCGCTCTTTTATTCGCTTTTCGAGTCCGAAAGTCAACGTTTTGTTGACTTTCTGCATTGACCAGCTTATGGTCGATGCGAAGTTCATGGAACTTCATAACGTGAGCGTGATCACGATGGTTATGGTCCATAGTGACCATACCTACTGATCACCACGTTATCTAGGCTCAGTGACGAGTCGTAGTTTCGGCCAAAATGTGCATTCTTGCATGTTTTGTAACCAAACTACTCGTGGGCATCAAAGCCGTTTGTTTTGATGCCAAACCTGTTTTCAAACTTAGTTAAGCATGTTCTAACATGCTTAGCTCGTCACTTTTAGTTTAGTGCTTATATAGGGTCGTAAGGTAAGCGATCTAAACCATCACTTATACTTTCGAACCCGACCCATTTGGTCGGTCATTAGGACCTGACCAAACACATTAGGTGACCATAGCTATAACCTTCAGAGGTTATACCTTGTGGTCACGATGTTAGGCGTTCCAGACGCGTTCTACGCGAAAGACGCGTAAGGTGGCATAAGCTACCTAAATGGGTCGTGATGGACCGTAAGCACTTAGGTTAAGTTTCATTTTAGTATGTAGGCTTTGTTAAACCATATTACACGAGTCTCCATACTCGTTTGGTTTTCGAACCCGCGTACTGTCCGATCCTTCCGATTTGGTCCGGTATATTAACATAAGCTACCTATTAGGTGCCGTTGATATTCCGTGATCTTTAGCATTATCTGGTTATTATACAAGGAACTCAAAGCAATCTCAGGTGAGTACATAGAACCCCATCTTTTACTGTTTTCCAAACTGTTTTGGGGTGAAACACATGTGCCTATCTGTTACATTCATGCTTTCCATGTTTTCACATCATATGCCTGCTATGTTGTTAGTACATTATAGTACACGATTTCATTACATTTTATGCTATGTATGCCCATTGTGTGCGTACTTAGTACATTGATTTACATTACATTTTCTGTTGCATATGTTTACTCAGCATATGGACACATTGATTTACATGAACATTTCTGTTGCATATGTTTACTCAGCATATGGACACATTGATTTACATGAACATTTCTGCTGCATATGTTTACTCAGCATATGGGCACATGCCTTCATTTTGTTATGACATTTGGTTTGTTTAACATGGGACAATACATTCATTAACACTAGCTACGCCGTTCGTTAGTAGGTAGTGGTACCATAGGAATTGACAACTCCCGTTTCTGAAGTCCTGGGTTTGATAGGACTGGAAGGAATGACCGAATTCGATATACATAACTTAGATAAACCTTTAATTTGTTTAAGGGTTTACCGCCGCAGTCTCAAGGCTTGGATGTATGCATAGTTTACAATACCGCATAAATGTTAATATCAATAGAGCATGCATTTTCCGCAGAACATAACGTTGATTTAAACCACGTTTTACTTCAACGACTTGTTTTGTGCATATGGTTTAAGTTGATACATTTCGCTTACCATACATGATACATTTTGGGACGCACATTACATGATTTACATTGAACATAAACACGTCGACACTGACATACACATTTGGTGGTTTACATTTGAACATAAACATTTGACATGGCTTACAATAACACTTGACATTTGGTTTACACATGAACAATTTACATGGTGGATTGGTTTGGGTAAATGATTTAAGTAACGTGGCGTATGTAATATGATACAAACATGGTGGATACGCCGCTGGTACTTCCTATATATAAATGTTTGTATAATGTTACATATCGTGGCGTTATCTAAGTCATTTCAGTTTAGACACATTACATTTTACATAAATAACATATTCTTCACAAGACATTATTTTCACAAACAACTTATCTTATTCAACTCATTTTACTTGGTTATTCGTTTAACCTTGCACTTATCTATACATATCGTTTGATGTTATCGTTTTTCAAATGGTTTACAAAGCAAAACAAATTACAAGGTTCATGACTGACTGTTATTAAACATTTCTTTAAACACAAGTCATGAATCCCATTTTCACAAAACCTATGTATCTCACAGGCATTTTTATGCTGACGTACCTACTTTCACATGTGTTTTCAGGAGCTGTTCCATAGGACGATGAACACGACACTAGGGCGGACCTGTGCCTTAGAGACTAAAAACGAAGCTAGACTAGTTTAATCATGCTATAAACTTTGTATTTTCCTGTTTTGAAACAATGGAACACTCTTGTCAATAAATAAAATGTAACTTTAATTTCCATGGTTGTATAACAATTAATTCTGTCCACAACACTCCCCGGCGTTTCCGCCGCGGTTGCATGTTATACGCGGCCGGGGTGTGACAGAAGAGTTGGTATCAGAGCCATTGGTTATAGGGAATTAGGTTATTAGTAATACTTTGACCTAGACTATAACTTTCTAGGACCCTAACACAAGTTATCTTGTGTTTAGAGTTTAAAACATGCACATCACCTATCCTTAGGTGATAACCACAACGGAACTTCGGTTCCGAATCCGCTTTGAAAATTAATCATCTGTTCTAGGATGATTGATTACTAGGTTTTGAACCCTCTGTTATAAGGTTTTGAACCCCTTTGGATTTTCAAAAATCCCGTCAAAGTGTTGGGTTAATAGTGTGAACACGTGCGAACTGGAAGGGTGAATGCCTGTACCCTGAGTTTTCTGTCTAAGGCTAGAGTGTTCGTACAAATCCACATAATCGGACCAGTCACTCTTACCTGGGAACTCTTGGGGTGAGTGTTCACTTATAGGCGAGCATGTCTTCGCGATACACTAATTCTAACCCATTTACTTTGACTAGACATTTCACGTCGCTTATTTGCTTTGCGATGCATAACCGCCATCTTTGCTTTTGATTGCTTTTGCTTCATCTCATTCTCTTCATCCAATCATCTCACTCGTTTCATTTCATGTTTTTCTCTTCTAGAATGCCTCCTCGACGCGACAACCAGATAGCTACTGCCGAGCTGGCGGAGATTATTGCGCAGCAGATGGCTGCTCAATTTCCGAATCTCTTTGCTCAATGGAACCAGGCCAACAACAACAATGGTACATGCAAATACAAGGATTTTAGCTCAGCTAAGCCACTCAAGTTTAGTGGTTCTGAGGGAGCAACTGGGCTTCTTCAGTGGTTCGAGAGCATCGAGAACACTTTCCGTCATGTGCAGTGTCCTGACAATCGCAAAGTCGAGTTTTCTTCAAGCGTGTTTCAGAAGAGGGCTCTTACATGGTGGAATGGGGTTATGAGAGATCAAGG
This sequence comes from Helianthus annuus, assembly GCF_002127325.2. Taxonomy (NCBI): domain Eukaryota; kingdom Viridiplantae; phylum Streptophyta; class Magnoliopsida; order Asterales; family Asteraceae; genus Helianthus; species Helianthus annuus. Next base: position 87,163,925 of record NC_035448.2, read on the forward strand.
TGCAGAAGTTGCTCTAGCCCAAACATGGGCTGAACTGAGAGCTCTTATGATGAGGGAGTTTTGTCCTCGTCATGAGCAACGAGCGTTGGAGAAAGAATTTGATGTGTTGAAGCAAGATAGTGGCGAGCACAGGGCTTATACAGATAGATTTGAGGAGCTGAGTCTTCTTTGCCCAACTATGGTTACCCCACTCGATAAGGCCATCGAAAGGTACATCGACGGCCTACCTGACTCAGTACAAGACATTCTCACTGGTAGCAACCCTACCACACTCCGTCAGGCAATCGAGTTATCAGCGACACTGACTGAGTCGCAGATCCGAAAGAATAAACTACACAGGAAGGGTGACAAGGGCAAGAAGCAGTCGGCTGACAAGGAGGATAGTAAGAAAGGTCAGAACAAGAAGGGAAAGGACTCTGGTTCCTCAAGGGGGTCAAGGAAGCGTAAGGCTTCCCAAAATTTTGCTGTCACTGCCCAAGCAAACCAGGCAGCTCCCAACCAGCCTCCAGCAAAGAAACCCTACTCAGGAAGTGCACCTTTGTGCAATCGATGCAACAGTCACCACCAGCCACAATATCAGTGCCGTTTCTGTACTAACTGTGGGAAGTCAGGTCACCTTGCCAATGTTTGTCGGTTTGCTCAGAATCACGCAGTCCAGAACCCTGCTCCACAAGTTGCTCAACAACAGGGTCAGGCTGCATGACCAAACTACCCACCAGGTGCATGTTATAATTGTGGGGATCTGACCCACTACAGAAATCGGTGTCCAAGACTAGTCAACCAGAACCAGAATGCAAACCAGAATCCGGCACCGGCTCGAGGTCGAGTCTTTAACATGAATGCACAAGAAGCACAAGCAGACAACGAGGTGGTGAACGGTACGTTCTTTATTAATAATCAGCCAGCATCTGTTCTTTTTGATTCGGGTGCCGACAAGAGCTTTGTGTCATTGTCTTTTGAGACAATGCTTCGCGTGTCTAGAACAAAACTAGGTAAACCTTTGACAGTAGAGGTTGCCAGTGGTGAACCCATTGTTCTTAATTCTGTTCTACGCAACTGCCAGTTGAATCTTAATGACCATATTTTTCCTATTGACCTCACGCCAATGCAACTTGGAAGCTTCGACGTTATTGTGGGAATGGATTGGTTATCCAAGCATCGCGCAGAGATAGTTTGTTCTGAGAAGATTGTTCGTGTACCGCTATCGACAGGTGAGATCCTACAGGTCCATGGTGAGAAGCCTGCCGGTGGTCTCAAACTCATGTCTTGTTTTAAAGCACGGAAGTATCTGCGAAAGCACTATGTGGCTTTCTTAGCACATGTTACAGCAGATAAAGGCAAGGGTAAGTCTATTTCAGATATTCCTGTCGTTCGGAATTATTCCGAAGTATTCCCTGAAGACTTACCTGGTCTACCTCCAGCACGCCAAGTCGAGTTCCGTATTGATCTCGTACCTGGTGCAAATCCCGTTGCCAGAGCTCCATATCGTCTTGCACCGTCCGAGATGCAAGAGTTATCTAAACAGCTGCAGGAACTCTCCGACAAAGGTTTTATCCGTCCTAGCTTTTCACCTTGGGGTGCTCCCGTTCTCTTTGTAAAGAAGAAGGATGGATCTTTTAGGATGTGTATCGATTATCGTGAGCTTAACAAGCTTACCATCAAAAATCGATATCCCCTACCTCGCATTGATGATCTCTTCGATCAATTACAAGGTGCATCTTACTTTTCAAAGATTGATCTACGATCTGGATATCATCAGCTTCGTGTACATGAAGAAGACATTCCCAAGACAGCGTTCCGTACTCGTTATGGACATTATGAGTTCACAGTCATGCCATTCGGTTTGACTAATGCTCCTGCTGTTTTCATGGACTTAATGAATAGGGTCTGCAAACCTTACTTGGATAAGTTCATCATTGTTTTCATTGACGACATTTTGATATATTCTAAGACGCGAGCTGATCATGAGCAACATCTCCGTCTTACTTTGGAACTCCTAAAGAAAGAACAACTTTTCGCCAAATTCTCCAAGTGTGAATTCTGGCTTAAAGAGGTTCAATTCTTAGGACATATTGTCAACGAACAAGGTATTCATGTAGATCCCTCCAAGATCAGTGCGATCAAGGATTGGGATACACCTACTACCCCTACTGAAGTTCGTTCTTTTCTTGGTCTAGCGGGTTATTACCGCCGCTTCATAGAAAATTTCTCGAAGATTGCAGTTCCTCTGCCTGCTCTAACTCAGAAGAACAAGCCATTTGATTGGGGAGTCAAACAAGAGGAAGCGTTTCAGACTTTGAAACAAAAGCTTTGCGACGCGCCTGTCCTAACATTGCCTGAGGGCAACGATGATTTCGTCGTTTATTGCGACGCATCTAAATTAGGACTTGGCTGCGTCCTGATGCAAAGAAACAAAGTCATAGCATACGCATCAAGGCAATTGAAGATACATGAGAAAAACTACACCACTCATGATCTTGAGTTGGGTGCAGTTGTCTTCGCTCTCAAAATTTGGAGACACTATTTGTACGGTACAAAGTGTGTGGTTTTCACTGACCACAAAAGTCTTCAACATATCTTCAATCAAAAAGAGCTCAACATGAGACAATGACATTGGGTTGAACTTCTAAACGACTACGACTGCGAGATTCGCTACCATCCTGGTAAGGCGAATGTCGTAGCCGATGCATTGAGTCGCAAGGAACGTACTAAGCTTCATTGTGTACGTGTCCAATCTGTTATCCAAACCGATATCCAAGCCCGTATTTCTCAGGCTCAACAAGCTTGTGTTTCACAAGGCTTGATGGATAAGGAATTTCCTTATCACATAACACCTGCTCTTGAACTGAAAGACAATTGATCGTACTATTTCATGGACCGTTTGTGGGTCCCAAGCCAAGATGATCTTCGTACCTTGCTTATGGATGAAGCCCATAAGTCTCGTTATTCCATTCATCCTGGCTCGGATAAGATGTATAAGGATCTTCGTATTCAGTATTGGTGGCCTGGTATGAAGAAAGACATTGCCTTATACGTATCCAAATGCATTACTTGTCTTAAGGTTAAGGCTGAACATCAGCGTCCTTCCGGATTATTAGAGCAACCGGAGATCCCAGTTTGGAAATGGGAAAACATTACTATGGATCTCATTACTAAACTTCCGCGCACAAAGAAAGGTCACGATGCCATCTGGGTAGTCGTGGATCGTCTTACCAAGTCAGCACATTTCTTGCCAATCCGTGAGGATTATTCAGCTGACAGACTTGCTCAAATCTACGTGGATGAAATCGTAGCTCGACATGGTGTTCCTTTGAACATCATTTCTGACAGAGATGCTCGTTTCACTTCTCATTTTTGGAGAACCATGCAATCTGCTATGGGGTCTCAACTCAATTTGAGCACAGCTTATCATCCGCAAACGGATGGTCAATCTGAAAGAACAATCCAGACACTGGAGGATATGCTTAGAGCTTGTGTGATCGATTTTGGTGGTAGTTGGGATTCACATCTTCCATTGATTGAATTCTCCTACAACAACAGTTATCACTCCAGCATCAACATGGCTCCTTTCGAGGCTCTCTATGGTCGGAAATGTCGTTCACCAGTCTGCTGGAATGAGATTGGCGAGGCTCAGCTTACTGGACCTGCCCTCATTTTAGAGACTACAGATAAGGTAAAGAAAGTTCGTGATAACCTTCAGACAGCTAGAAGTCGTCAGAAGAACTACGCGGACTTAAAACGCAAGCCCTTGGATTTTCAAGTCGGTGATCGTGTATTACTTAAGGTCTCACCTTGGAAAGGTGTGATCAGATTCGGAAAGAAAGGAAAACTTGCACCTAGATATGTTGGACCATTCAAGATCGTCGAAAGAATCGGTAAGGTAGCCTACAGACTTGAGTTACCTCCTGAACTTGGAAATGTTCATCCAACCTTTCATGTGTCCAATCTCAAGAGGTGTTTAGCTGAGGAAAACCTCCACATACCGCTTGACGAAATTCGTGTTAATAAAACACTGAAGTTTGTTGAGAAACCGGTAGAAATCATGGAACGTGAAGTCAAGTGGCTTAAACGCAAGCGCATTCCTTTGGTCAAGGTTCGTTGGGAATCTAAGCGTGGACCCGAGTTTACTTGGGAACGTGAAGATCAAATGAAGGCAAAATATCCGCATCTTTTTCAATCAGTTTCCTCTAAATAAATTTCGGGACGAAATTTCCACAAGTAGGGGAGACTGTAACATTTGTGCTTGTAATCATTGTGAACAGTTCAATTATCAATAAAACAATGTTATTTTATCCCAATGATTGTTTGATTATGTTTTACATTTTTCATGTTTTGACTTTCGTTCAATTTCAAACTCTACATCGCTTTCTGGAGCATTATACGCAAACTGGTGCGTAAACGTACTCAGTTTAATGCGACAAATACTCCGGAACATCAACATATACTCAACATACCTTAAATAACCTTTACATAACTTAGAAATAAGTTTTGAAGGCTTTGGTATAGCAAAAACAAGTTAATTCGCTTACAGGGACTAAACTTGACAAACTGCGAAAGTATGCCAATTTGAACTGTAACGAACATTCCAGAACATGTCCATAAGTTAAACATACCATAAATATCCTTTACATAGCTTAGAAATAGGCTTTGAGAGGTTTGGTATGCTAAAACAAACTTTTGGATCATTCAGGGACTAAAAGTGTCAAAAAGTGCATAAGTTTGCACTTTCGCACATAACTTATGTTCTGAATACATCCGGACATCCAAAAATTTATGTAAGCATCCTTATATTATGCCTTAGTGTTTGGCATGAGAAAAATCCATTCGTCGCGTCATTTGGATCGTCTTTCACGCTTATGCGCATTCCGTCGTAATTAAGCGAATATCGCGATCGTACGGCCAAACGAACCGACATCCGACATATTTTTGGGCATGTTTCATGTCCACAATGTTTAGGCATCATTTTAGGGCCTTAAAGATGACTTTACAGGTCTTAAAGGGGCTGGAAATAGCTTAAAAACGCAACAGGGGCTGAATATGTAAATTCTGCAAGTGGTGCAGATCAGAGGGGCCAGGCGGCCCGCGTGAAGATTGCCCAAAACATGAGGCGGGCCGCGTGAACATGTCTGACAGAAGATTTTGCATTTAATGCAGAATCTGGCCTTTCGTTCGATCAAAGGGCGATGCCTTTTCACCCAAATGAAGGGCCAAGGGTCAAGTTCACTGAATCTAACCCCTGGACACATGTACGCACGAGATCAAGGCACGATATTCGATAAAACGATCCTAACGGTTCCACTTTTCCTATAAATACCCCCCCCCTTTTGTGTAAAAACCCACAATTCAGATCTAAATGCTCTAAGTTGATGCCTTTGCTTCATACCTGAGCTATTGGATCTTGATTAGCACTCGGGGACGCTCCGTAAGTCTTCTTTCGCTCTTTTATTCGCTTTTCGAGTCCGAAAGTCAACGTTTTGTTGACTTTCTGCATTGACCAGCTTATGGTCGATGCGAAGTTCATGGAACTTCATAACGTGAGCGTGATCACGATGGTTATGGTCCATAGTGACCATACCTACTGATCACCACGTTATCTAGGCTCAGTGACGAGTCGTAGTTTCGGCCAAAATGTGCATTCTTGCATGTTTTGTAACCAAACTACTCGTGGGCATCAAAGCCGTTTGTTTTGATGCCAAACCTGTTTTCAAACTTAGTTAAGCATGTTCTAACATGCTTAGCTCGTCACTTTTAGTTTAGTGCTTATATAGGGTCGTAAGGTAAGCGATCTAAACCATCGCTTATACTTTCGAACCCGACCCATTTGGTCGGTCATTAGGACCTGACCAAACACATTAGGTGACCATAGCTATAACCTTCCGAGGTTATACCTTGTGGTCACGATGTTAGGCGTTCCAGACGCGTTCTACGCGAAAGACGCGTAAGGTGGCATAAGCTACCTAAACGGGTCGTGATGGACCGTAAGCACTTAGGTTAAGTTTCATTTTAGTATGTAGGCTTTGTTAAACCATATTACACGAGTCTCCATACTCGTTTGGTTTTCGAACCCGCGTACTGTCCGATCCTTCCGATTTGGTCCGGTATATTAACATAAGCTACCTATTAGGTGCCGTTGATATTCCGTGATCTTTAGCATTATCTGGTTATTATACAAGGAACTCAAAGCAATCTCAGGTGAGTACATAGAACCCCATCTTTTACTGTTTTCCAAACTGTTTTGGGGTGAAACACATGTGCCTATCTGTTACATTCATGCTTTCCATGTTTTCACATCATATGCCTGCTATGTTGTTAGTACATTATAGTACACGATTTCATTACATTTTATGCTATGTATGCCCATTGTGTGCGTACTTAGTACATTGATTTACATTACATTTTCTGTTGCATATGTTTACTCAGCATATGGACACATTGATTTACATGAACATTTCTGTTGCATATGTTTACTCAGCATATGGACACATTGATTTACATAAACATTTCTGTTGCATATGTTTACTCAACATATGGACACATTGATTTACATGAACATTTCTGTTGCATATGTTTACTCAGCATATGGACACATTGATTTACATGAACATTTCTGCTGCATATGTTTACTCAGCATATGGGCACATGCCTTCATTTTGTTATGACATTTGGTTTGTTTAACATGGGACAATACATTCATTAACACTAGCTACGCCATTCGTTAGTAGGTAGTGGTACCATAGGAATTGACAACTCCCGTTTCTGAAGTCCTGGGTTTGATAGGACTGGAAGGAATGACCGAATTCGATATACATAACTTAGATAAACCTTTAATTTGTTTAAGGGTTTACCGCCACAGTCTCAAGGCTTGGATGTATGCATAGTTTACAATACCGCATAAATGTTAATATCAATAGAGCATGCATTTTCCGCAGAACATAACGTTGATTTAAACCACGTTTTACTTCAACGACTTGTTTTGTGCATATGGTTTAAGTTGATACATTTCGCTTACCATACATGATACATTTTGGGACGCACATTACATGATTTACATTGAACATAAACACGTCGACACTGACATACACATTTGGTGGTTTACATTTGAACATAAACATTTGACATGGCTTACAATAACACTTGACATTTGGTTTACACATGAACAATTTACATGGTGGATTGGTTTGGGTAAATGATTTAAGTAACGTGGCGTATGTAATATGATACAAACATGGTGGATACGCCGCTGGTACTTCCTATATATAAATGTTTGTATAATGTTACATATCGTGGCGTTATCTAAGTCATTTCAGTTTAGACACATTACATTTTACATAAATAACATATTCTTCACAAGACATTATTTTCACAAACAACTTATCTTATTCAACTCATTTTACTTGGTTATTCGTTTAACCTTGCACTTATCTATACATATCGTTTGATGTTATCGTTTTTCAAATGGTTTACAAAGCAAAACAAATTACAAGGTTCATGACTGACTGTTATTAAACATTTCTTTAAACACAAGTCATGAATCCCATTTTCACAAAACCTATGTATCTCACAGGCATTTTTATGCTGACGTACCTACTTTCACATGTGTTTTCAGGAGCTGTTCCATAGGACGATGAACACGACACTAGGGCGGACCTGTGCCTTAGAGACTAAAAACGAAGCTAGACTAGTTTAATCATGCTATAAACTTTGTATTTTCCTGTTTTGAAACAATGGAACACTCTTGTCAATAAATAAAATGTAACTTTAATTTCCATGGTTGTATAACAATTAATTCTGTCCACAACACTCCCCGGCGTTTCCGCCGCGGTTGCATGTTATACGCGGCCGGGGTGTGACAAAATACACTTCATGTTCGCAAATCTGGTAGACTTAGCAATCCACCTGAAAGATATGGATTTTTCATGGATGGATGCTACGTGGTAGATTCAGATGAACCAACCACATACCATGATGCAATGTCAAAATCCGATTGCGACAAATGGCTCGAAGCCATGAACATAGAGATGCAATCCATGTATGACAACCAAGTTTGGGAATTGGTTGTGCCACCACTTAACTCTAAAGTAGTTGGAAGTAAGTGGGTTTTCAAGAAGAAAACTGATATGCATGGTAACTTGGATACTTACAAAGCAAGACTTGTAGCAAAAGGTTTCACTCAAACTCAAGGGATTGATTATGATGAGACCTTCTCGCCTGTGGCGATGCTAAAGTCAATCAGGATATTATTTGCCATAGCCGCATATTATGACTATGAGATCTGGCAATTGGATGTCAAAACGGCATTTCTCAATGGATATCTTGATGAAGATGTCTATATGGTTCAGCCTGAAGGTTTTGTCGATCCAAAACATCCTGGCAAAGTATGCAAGTTAAAGAAATCAATCTATGGATTGAAACAAGCATCTAGAAGTTGGAATCACCGTTTTGATGAAGAAATTAAGAATTTTGGATTCATCAAGAACGGCGATGAAGCTTGTGTGTATAAGAAGGCTAGTGGGAGCATCATCACTTTCTTAGTACTGTATGTCGATGACATTCTACTATTTGGGAATGACATTCCAACCATGGAAGGTGTAAAAGCTTGGCTTGGAAGTTGTTTTTCCATTAAGGATCTTGGTGAAGTAGCCTACATTCTGGGAATAAAGGTCTATAGGGATAGATCAAGGCGCTTGATAGGTTTAAACCAAAGTGCATACATTGACAAAGTCTTGAATAGGTTCCAAATGGAGAACTCTAAGAGAGGTTTTGTACCTATTCAAAAGGGGACAATTTTGAATACATCTCAATGTCCAAGCTCAAAGGATGAGCAAGAGAAAATGAAAAGAATCCCATATGCGTCAGCTATAGGATCCATCATGTATGCAATGATATGCACCAGACCGGACGTTTCATGCGCCTTGAGCATGACAAGTAGATACCAACAAAATCCAGGTAGCAGTCATTGGATGGCTGTTAAAAGCATATTGAAATATCTTAGGAGGACTAAGGATATGTTCTTAATATATGGATCTGGTGAGGAGGAACTCATTGTAAAGGGTTACGCGGACGCGAGTTTCCAAACCGATCGAAGTGATTCTCGATCGCAATCGGGGTATGTCTTCATTTTAAATGGAGGAGCAGTCTCCTGGAAGAGCTCAAAACAAGACGTGGTAGCATTGTCCACTACAAAATCAGAATACATCGCCGCTTCATTGGCAGCCCAAGAAGCTGCATGGCTGAAGAAATTTATAGCCGACCTAGGGGTGGTCCCTACCATTCAAGATCCCCTAGAGATCTTTTGTGATAACAAGGGTGCGATTGCTCAAATGAAGGAACCTCGTGCGCACCAAAAGACTAGACATATCGAGCGGAGATTCAACTACATAAGGGATGAAGTTGAAAAAGGGAAGATATGTATCCGCCAAGTTCACACCGATCAAAACATTGCGGATCCACTCACGAAGCTCCTTGACAGAGGAAAACATGAAGGTCACACATGTTCCTTAGGACTTCGATATTCTAGTGATTGGATTTGATCAAATTTTGTATTTGGATATTGAAACAATTGTTATTTTAACTCATTTATGGTATTTTGAGTTACGTTTCATATTAGCATGTTTAAATCCGTGAATAACTTAATTATTCTAAATGTCCGTAGTCGATCATAATTGTGGGAACAAATATGAATGTAAGACTATTATGAACTTGGATTGGTGGATATTCATTTAGAATGAATATAGAGCAAAGTGTTGCCGCCAAAGTTCATAGATATTTGTGGGATACAAATATTGGACTGACTCGCTCTCAAATATTACTGCATGGAATCATTTGTGATTGATCATAAGTAAATTTTGAGTTAAGGCGAATATCATAGTATCCTCTGACCTGAGATACATATTGGGTCTTGATATTCACCAAATATTATGCCTTGACTTATTTCTTCGCTGTCAGTAATATGACAGTACATAAGGCTGAGCTCAGGTGTGGTACAAGGTGGTTGTGAGAGACGTATGTAGTCAAGAAGGGATTTGTTCCTCTTATTCGTTGAGAGTAAGATGTCTAAGGCCTGATAAAGTTAAATCAATAGAGAGTGATCACTCTATGTCTCTGGATTTAACATGACATCTGTAACGAAAGGATAAATGATAGATTCACCTAAATCATGTTCAAGTAAGGGACTTGAAAGGGATGATGTTATTGAATGGCAAATATAGTCATACGTATTGGGGGTAGTAAACCGTAGTTAGGCGTCATTTACTGCTTGCATCAATCTTCTATGTATCTTGTGCAAGTGGGAGATTGTTGGACTCTGTATGCCCAAGACACATATTAAATTGATGTGGCTAATGCGTTATGATCCAAGTCGAGTCATACCCAATAACAAGCTAGACAAACACTTATATTATTTATTTGTGATATGATCAAACAAATAAATATTAACACTTACAATATTTAGAAATTGGTTTTCTAAATAATTACACTTGAGAAACTAATAAATTATATGGATAATTTATTTTGAGAGAATATTTTATTTTGTTATTTAATGGGTTAAATAACATTATAAAAGATTACATAAAGTCTTGCAAACATATGGTGTAATATTTTATAAAAGTTATAAAATAAACAAGACTTAAAATTGTTAAAAGAAAATTTATTTTTTTTAAAACACCCTCCAAAAATCAGCCATCATATGGTCTTCCCAAGAATTTGTAGTCCAATCACAATTCATGCTTTTGCATGTGTTAGAGAGGATTTGATTGGATGGTCTTTCCAAGACCATTTTGGTCCAATTATCTTTCATGCATTTGCATGTGTAAGAAGGCATGTGATTGGGTGGATTGGAGGTGATCATCTCTCATACCTTTATAACCATTTTTAGTTCACAAAAATGGTGGAAGACTTGTGTTATTTTGCTCTCAAAAATCGGCCATTAGAAGGGGTTCTCAAGGTTTTCGGTTTTGATCAAGTGTGTTAAATCCTAGCTAATCTTGTGGTGTTTGTTGGAAGCTTGGGGTATACAAGCTTGAGGTCTTCTACTCTTGAGGACAACCATTTCAAGAATCATCATCCCTTTCATCATCCTATTACTCCAAGAAGGTAGTTTTCTAAACACCCTATGGTTGTGTATGATAGTATGCATCTTCATATATGGATCCGGGTTTTGGGATTTTGCATATAAATGGTTTTATATCTTACAAAAGTAACATGTTTTAAACCTTATTTCCGTTGCGTTTTTATTTCATATGGATGAAATTGCTTTGATAAACATGTTAAAAGCCCAACAGCACTGTCATAAATCGAGACCCTAATGTAAGGTTTACAAGTACACAACTGTATCATACAACATCCATGACTATGGGCCACATCGCCCTAGTCCAAAACTATCACATCAATGTCCACAACAACCAATATACAAAACATCAAAAGTCATAATCATCCAAAATGCGGTCTCCAAAAGCTGTATAGTCTGTGCAATCGCCGTCCTCTCATCAAAAGTCTACCCGCGTCGTACAAAAAGGCCTAAGCTGATGGTGGTGGAGGAGGGGGAAAGTGAGAAAAGAGCAAACGGCGCATATGAAGCCAATCCTCCTCCATAGCCAGATGAGAGCGCAACAAGTATGCTATCTGCTGCTCAAGAGTCCAAAAACGAGCGGCAGAATCTGGTGAAAGTGGACGTGGAGGGTGAGATACTGCAGGTGGAGTCTGGCACTGGCACGGGAGTCGCTGAGCTCTCTCCAGCTCCTGCACGCGACGGGTCAGCGCCTCCTGCTGTATCATGAAAGATCTGAGAATATCCTCTGTAGAATACCCCACGTGGTAAGGATGATAAGGATCAGATGGTGGCATAATGGGGGGCGTAGTCCAGAGGAACGGCTCACTAGATGGAGCGAAGGATGGTATAGCAGATGGTGTAACAGGGGGAACAAAAGTAGGATGAGAAATCTGGGGTACAAACTGATCTCCTCTTGTCATGAAAGGTATATGACCAAATGGCTGACGAGATGAACCCTCCCCAGGACGTGGTGGAGGTATGTCCTGAAGAAATGTAACAGGTAAGTCGGTGCGGTGAACATCTGTAGTATGTGTGGGAATCAAAGGAACATCAATAGGAACTGTAACAGGAGCTAACACAGGGGCTACAGGTGGTGTAACAGGTACCACGAAAGGTGGGAAATCATCATCATCGTCTATCCACCTGTTGTGGGTGTGAGCGTATCGTGGTTCAATATGGGTCGCAAAAGGTGCATGGTCCAACATCACAGGCATAGGATCAGGAAGTGGGGCGACAACGGGGTCCTCTACCAAAAGTGGAGCATCGACGGCATGACCATCCACCAACGGTGGAGCAACAACAGGTAGGTCCGCAATGGGTGGTGCGAGAACGGGTGCATCATCACCAGGTATGTCATCAATGAAACGAGCAATAACAGGTGCATTGGCATGAACAGGGTCATGCTCTAAGGCGGGGTCAGGAACAACAACTGGCTCAAGGGCCACAGCAGGCTCCGGATCAACAAACTCCATGTCAAAGTCAGCTAGATCAGCAAACAAGGGATCAACAGGGGCTACAGGATCCTCCATGGGCTGGTGTAAGTGGACGAACTCAATATCATGGTCTGGATCAAAGCCAGGTGGAAAAACAGGATCCGAATCGTCATCAATGTCATGACCAAACTCAAAGCTAGGGGCAGGGGTAGGTGCAGCGGATGATGCCATATCAGGGTCTGTGTCGTGCGAATGATGTTGCACTCCCTGCGCGTGTGAAGGTGCAGATGCCACAGACTCAAATGAGTCTGGGACTGGCAAATGAACGGGAGTCTCCTGTGAAGGAGCAACAGCAAGAAGTAGAATATCACCAGCAGCAATATGGGCCTCGCCCTCAGAGTCATCCTCGAGTGGGTCCTCCTCAAACAAGTCAACGTCGTCGTCAGCGACTACGTCGAGGGGCATATCAACAATAGGATAAGCTGCAAGGGGCACAGGAGCAGGGATCACCGCGAGCGGCAAATCCCAAACAAGATGGCCATCAGCGGGCTCTACTATGACATCGGGCAGCGCAAAGGGCTGGAAGTCGTCATCATCCGTGCAGGTAGTATCTGAAGTATACACCTCGTGCTCTGATGAAACTATGTCGCCTGATACTATAGCCATGGGGTCCGTAGTGTCTGACTCTCCAGTACCAGATGAAGGCATGACGTCTGTAACACAAGCACACATATGCACAAGTAATCATTCACATAGTCAAATAAACATGTTAGTCACCAATAAGCAATCAAATAGTTCTCCTAGTCCCACTAGTCTACCTCCCAGCCTCTCAGACTGAATCTCCTAGTCTCTCAGACTACTCCGTCAGTCTCCCCGACTGAATCCCTTAGTCTCCCCGACTGAATCCCTCAGTCTCCCCGACTGAATCCCTCAGTCTCCCCGACTGAATCCCTCAGTCTCCCCGACTGAATCCCTGGTCTCCCCGACCAAACCATGACTTTTAAGAAGGAAAAGTGCTCAACTTTTGTTTGTAAAAACGTTTTGTATCCGGGATCCGGACGTAATGTATGCAATGTAAAAATGTTTTCGTGAGAGCCCTAGTGATCATAGTCTAGACTCGAGAAGGAATCCTAGTTCGCTATGATCAAAGCTCTGATACCAAGCTGTCACACCCTGGCTTTGCGGAAGCGTGGGTTAATTTGGTGTGACTTCTTAATACCATAGCTTAATCACAACAAAGCTATATGAAAGAAAAACCATGGAGATCGTCCATTGATTCAAGTTTTAAAATAAAAGTACCACAACATTGTTTTAAAACGTTGACACATGCAAAGGAATTACAACAAGACAGAATAAAAACATTGTTCATAAGACATAACCACAACCATGAAACAGACGCAGTTTAAGACTTGTGACTCGTCCAGGTAAAAGCCACAACCTCTAAACTTGGATGACCTCATAACTCTTACGCAGCGTGAAAACGTAGCATACCTCACCAGATCCTTAATTCCATGAAATACATGTAAGTTGGAAAAATCAACAAAAATGTTGAGCGAGTTCATGTGTAGTGAGTATGTAAAACCTTTGTAAGTATAAAAATTCCTGGTATGTAGCAAATAAGGAAAAATGAGATCACCAATGGTTTGCAAGGCCATTGATATGTGTGAAGTGCAGTAGGAAGACTCAAACCTAGCAGATTTTTGCGTCGGGCTCAAAGTCACCCCGAGGTCCGTTCTGTTGGGCCTGGGGCTGGGCTCGCTACACCCAGATAGATCTACCGCTAATGACCCTCGGTCCTACAATGAGGATTAATGGCCTCCAGTTCCCACCTACCCACTCACATAATCTAAGTAGTAACCCTCCTTACGCTAACCATACCATGTAAAAAGTATTCGTAATCATAGTAACATGTATTTCACCCCCGGAGTATAAAAACTGAAAACAGTTAGAGAAAAGGGGGACATGAACTCACAGAAGTGCGTCTCGAAATAGTAATCTCCCAGTCAACCTGCTGAGTGACGACCTACACGTACTAACTTCTATTAGACGGACGGTCGTGCCTTGGCTTAAGGTTTAACGTTTTTGGGAAATAGTTAGACAACTATTTCGTATTTACACTTCGTAATTATGTATTAATTATATTCCTTCCCAAGGATGGGGGTTTTAATACATGTGCGTTTTTATAACTTCAGAAATACATTATTAAGTCCCACTTAATAAAATATATTTTAATTCATTTGTCTAAAACTTTCTATCTCCAAAATATAAATATTTCTCCCAAAAATATTATATTTTGCGTCGTATAATTCCCAAAATAATACTTTATCAAAATACACACTTACGAGTATTTTCTGAAAATACATAAGTTACATTTTAATGTTCGTGTGTTAATAATAATACCGGTGTAACTTAAATATTTATTGTGAGGGCGTTAATATTATTTTGGAGTCGTTACTGTTTAGTGTATTCCGATAATATTATTTTTACTCTAAAAATAATATTTATGTAGTTCACAAAATAATCATAAAATCGCACAAGCATTTTTCTATGAAATATATATTCTAAATATTTCTTTAACAAGTTTTATTTATGAAAATCCACCTCCGACACTTGGTTATTTTGTAATAAAAATTCATGGCGAATTTTTATTTGGAAAAATAAGTTAAAAATATATTCATAACACTTGTTGTAAAAATATTTTCCAGGTGTTATATTTCTTGAAAAATTTCGCCAGAGTTTCCTTTGTAACTGAAGGTGGCCACGCTTACAAGCGTATCATTTTTTTTAACAACTCAATCAATCAATTTTCAATCATCAATATTCAATATCAAAACATCAAACTAGTCAAAAATCTGCATAAATTGCAAACACGTGAACTTGTAAGTTGTGTAAAAGTATGTAGTAATTTTCCAATATTTTTAGTAGATCTTTCGATTTCTAAAAATAAAATCGGTTTCTTGGAAATCTTATCTTTAAAGAAAATGTAACTTTACAACTTCTTAGTCATGAATTACAAAAATATTTCTTTGTTAAAACCTTTTGTCACACAAGGGTTTACACACTTGTTTGTTCACAAAATTACTTTTGTTTCATGAAAGATCCAGCTTTTAAACGTGGTTTGCATCTTACACTTGGTTCTTCGAAAATACCACTTGTAAATCTTTAGATCTACTAGTTTAGAACTCCATTTTACAAGAAAAAATATTTTTACACAAGTTCATGTTTATGTATGAAGGGGTTCGTCATCTTGTAACTTTCCTACTTAACATAATGCTAGTTCATGTTCCATGAACATGATCTAGCGTGGTTAGATGACGATCCGTTCCACTACTAGCAACCAACAACATAAAATACCCATTACTAAACAAGATTCATGAGTTTTACACCATTATTTACTCTTTAACCAACAAGTTTATCATTCTTACAAGACTTTTAGCTTTGATCTTTAGTGTTCTCGATTTTTATCCGTTAAATTTCTTATTAACCACCTTAGACAAGATCAAGAGGGTGTTTAGAATCACTTACAACTAGCTCAAGGCTAGGGAAGAATCAAAGCGAAAACTAGGTGGATAAAAGCGATGTAGAGAGGTCCTTGTGATTCCGTAAGCACCGGGTCTCCTCGTATGAACTCTAGCACACTTGTATGTATGAAATTTGCTTGAACAAGATTTGAAGGATGGGTGGATGATGGTTGTGGTGTTCGGCCGAATATATGGCAAGAGGGAGAGAGAACAAGTTTTTGAAGTGTTGATGTGAATGTAATGCTTATCCCTCATGCCTTCTTATAAACCACAATTCACTAAGATCCATTAGACAATGTGTAATCTAGATATGGAACATGGATAAATAAAATAATCATAAAATTTGTGGAGTGTGTCCAACATGGGACCGATTCGGTTGAAGGGGGGTTATAGTTTGTTTTGAACTAGATAGTTAAGCGTTAGTTTGTTTAGTTAGGGATTAAGATAGGTTATTAGTGTGTTATGTGTTATAACGGGTGTTAGGGTGTTCGGGGACCCTAACTAGCTCAGAAAGGAAAAACAATGTCATTGTCAATATTTTTATGTTCCGGGTAAAGTCCGGTTGTTCGGTTGGATATTGATCCGTTAAAGTGCTTAATAAGCATTTAAAGTGTCTTTAATATTATTTTTAGTGACACAATGAATTCCCGACACTTTGGAAAGTGTCTAGTACTATTTTCCATATTTTTGCACTTTACTAGTTAGCTTAAATGCTGAGTTTTGTATTAAAGTGCAGAATTTTATGTTTAAAACATGTTTTAGGCACATCCGGTCACTATAACTAATGCCTAGTGACGCAGTTCTACAATCCTCACCTCTCTACACTCCCTACTAGTGTAGTGATCTATTCCTCGGCTCATACTGGCCTTAGAGACAGTGTCTGCCTGGTGCTGGCTATGTCAGCACGTTTACTGGGTTATCCGTTCATTGTGCTACTGTGCTTTTGTGCATCAAGTTTGTCACTATAGTTCTGTGTAAATAAATGGAGTGACAGCAATAAGGTATGATGCAAGTATATGTATGTATCAGAAATCACGTAGCAGTTTATCCACAATTGTAAGCAAGCACAGTAATTAAGCATTAATTAAATATTAATTAATTCTTGCGGATACCTGGTTTGGTGAGGGTTGTCACATTCTCCCCCGTTAGAAAAGTTTCGTCCCGAAATTTTAGGCTCTGCTTCTAGTTGCAGGGGTCTTGGGAAATAAGTGGGGATACTTTTCTTTCATTCGGTCCTCACGCTCCCAGGTGTATTCTGGACCGTGTCCTGCATTCCAACAAACCTTGACGAGTTTGACACTGCTCCGGCGGGTTTTGTTCACCTTCCAATCTGTAACCTCAACGGGTCCTTCAACAAAATGGAGCGTGTAGTCAATATGAATCTCGTCTGCGGGAATGACAATAGTATCTTGTGTTGGACTCTTTTTTCAGATTTGATACATGAAATGTATCGTGAACACCGTTCAGCTCGGCAGGTAAATCCAAGTTGTATGCTACTAACCCAATTTTTTCCAGAATCTTGAATGGACCAATATACCGCGGATTCAACTTTCCACGCTTCCCGAAGCGTGCCACACCCTTCCAGGGTGATACCTTTAACAATACCATGTCACCTACCTCAAACTCTAGAGGTTTCCTTCTTCGGTCCGCATAGCATTTTTGACGATCGCGAGCCGCCTTGATGCGATCTCGGATCTGTGCGATCTTATCTGTGGTTTCCTGGACCACATCAGGACCAACCAATTGCCTATCACCTGCATCAGACCAACAAAGCGGTGATCTGCACTTGCTGTACTGGTGTGGTAGCTGTTGTTGTATGAAAACTCGACCAATGGTAAATGTTTATCCCAGCTACCACCCAAATCCATAACACATGCTCTCAGCATATCTTCCAAAGTCTGTATCGTCCGTTCGCTTTGTCCATCGGTCTGTGGGTGAGATGCAGTGCTCAGATTCAATTGTGAGCCAAAAGCTTCTTGGAAGGACTGCCAAATCCTTGACACAAACCTTCCGTCTCTATCAGAGATGATCGAGAGAGGCACTCCATGACGTGTAACGATTTCTCTTAGGTAAATTTCAGCTAATTTGCTCGTGTTGTCATTCTCTCTGATGGGAAGAAGTGCGCAGATTTCGTTAATCGGTCCACAATTACCCAAATAGTGTCATGACGTCTTGGCGTTCTTGGCAACTTCGTTATAAAATCCATGCAAATTTGTTCCCATTTCCACTTGGGGAATCTCAGGTTGTTGCAGAAGTCCTGAAGGCTTCTGGTATTCCGCTTTTACTTTGGCGCACGTCAAACACTTACTAACGTAAACAGCAACATCGCCTTTCATCCTAGGCCACCAATAATAATCTTTAAGATCTTGGTACATCTTATCCGCTCCTGGATGGATAGAGTACCGTGATTTGTGTGCCTCATCAAAAATAACTTTTCTCAAACCACCAAACAGAAGAACCCAAATCCTTTTCATAAAACATAACGTTCCTTCCTCGTTTGGTGTTAACTGCTTCTCCATCCCACAGAGATATTCTTCTTCAATGTTTCTTTCTTTCAGTGCCTCTTTCTGCGCGGTACGAATGCGCAGGGAAAGATCCGTCTGGATAATCATCTCCAAAGCCCTAACCCTTATGGGCTTGATCCTTTCATTTCGACTTAGGGCATCGGCGACCACATTCGCCTTCCCTGGATGGTACTTGATCTCGCAGTCGTAATCGTTCAACAACTCGACCCAACGTCTTTGTCTCATATTCAGCTCTTTCTGGTTGAATATGTGCTGCAGACTCTTATGATCTGTGAAGATTGTACATTTCGTGCCATATAGATAATGTCTCCAGATCTTCAATGCAAATATCACTGCGCCTAGTTCCAAGTCATGCGTGGTATAGTTCTTTTCATGTACCTTCAGTTGGCGCGATGCGTAAGCTATAACTTTCTGGCGTTGCATCAACACGCAACCCAATCCTTGATGCGAGGCGTCACAATATACCACAAAATCATCTGTACCCTCTGGTAGTGCTCAGATTGGCGCATTGCAGAGTGTCACACCCCCAAAATCCACCCGCGGAGTACCACCGCTTGGGAGCGTGACTTGACCAGGATCAAGCCATCAATCATATCAAACATAGCATTTAACAATAAAAGTAATCAATGTAATTCACCATGACATGATTGATGTTCCAAAACCAAACATCGTTTAAATAGCGGAAGCATAGTATAAAATCCCAAAATAGTTATAAGTTCTATTGTTATCCACGATCCGTATCCCACAACGACCTGCTCCTCCCTGTGCAAGCTCCAGTATACCTAAGGTCCTGCAAGGCATGCAGCAAATAATCAACAAACTAGTTGAGCGAGTTCACAGAAAGTAAGTTCATAACGTAATGCATAAGTATAGCTAGTGGGGGCTTCCCATACTAGTGTGTACTAAAGGTGGGGGCTTCCCATGTTCATCCTGGTTAATGAGGGCTTCTCATTAACGGTACTTACTAGACTAACTTCCGACCATGTGTTCTTCTTTACTGAGAACAGGAAAACGTACAGGGTCACGTAGGCTTTACGTGACGTGCCCTTCCCCGAGGACATGGTACGCGTGGGGGCTACGTAGGCTTTACGCAGCGTGGCCTTCCGACCTGGAAGCCAGTGAATGGTATTGGGTTACGTAGGCTTTACGTAACGTGTCCTCCCGACCCGGGAGACATATGGCAATTGTACTGGGTTACGTAGGCTTTACGTAACGTGTCCTGACTAACCTGAGGACGATGGTCTATAGTCTGGTATATGCGTAAGTACGAGTTATCATTCCATATTCAACATATCCAACCCAATTCCCAACCCGGGAATCCCATGCCTTGGCTGTGTGAACTCACCTTGGTTTGCTCGGCAGATACACAAATAAAGACTCTTGAACTAAGGGTGGTTAACCTCGTCCTAACAGGGTTACCACATAAGTCAGATTCGATCCAAGCATTGCATGTATGCTATTACATAAGTAATCACGTATAGTCATGGCAAACACGTGCACACGTAAGCAGATAGGACATAGCATGCGTGATTCAATTGTCTAAGTCCAAGTATACCCGGCCCAAAAACATAAGCAGCCCAATAACCAAAACAGTCCAGATTCTCAATCGGTCCGCATACAAGTCCATTAATAAACAGTCCACAAATCCAATCTTTGGGCTCAATAGATTGGGCCCGTGACAGTGAAGGCCCAACAGTGTGCGTGTAAATAGTGGTCTCGAGTCGCAACCGGCGATCTCGAGTCGCAACCGGAGAGTACGAGTCGCAACAGCTGGTTACGAGTCGCAATGGTGGTCTCGGTTCATCATGGTCTGGTTACGACTGGTCATGTGCTGGTTGCGAGTCGCAACGGGACTCGCAACCCCGGTCTCGACAAATGCTGATTGTGGTCTCGAGTGGGGTTCCGACTCGCAATGAGTGATACCGAGTCGCAACCGTGAGTGTAACGACTTTCCTGATTTCATGCAATTCATTTAGGCAATTCAATTATCATTGACAGTTTCCAAAAATTCAATTACCAACTAACAGTTTTACCATTCAAGCAATCATCGATCAACAGAACAATTGTAACACCAAATCATATGAACCTTAATCAAACATATGAACCATATAACCATTCCTTAAATCATAACAACCCGTAATCGAGAACAATCTATCAAAACCCTTAAACATACCCGGTTTAACAATCATAGAGCCTATTAATGAATCATCAATATGTTTATCCAATCCTAGACTTAATCATAACAACGGATTATCATCATCATGCAATACCGGTTTGATTCTACATCATGCAACCTAGATTGATTCGTATATGCGAGCCAATCAACAACACATTATTAACTACCATCAAAAGCAATCATATGAACCAGAATCCTCGGTTAGCATGCACGTAATAATAGCAACAACATACAACCAAAACATTCAATCAGCACACTAACACTAACCGGATGAAGGTAGAGGATCGATTCGTTTCACAAGCTTCAAAGTGTGTGTGTGTGCCGTCGGGTTCCAAGCAAGCCGAGAGAGAGAGGAAACTAGCTAGGGTTTTGTGTGTTTTTGTGTTTGTGACAACTAACCAAAACCTATCCCCAACTATGGGATTTACACGGTTAAAGGGGAGTGGGCCGAACCCACATGGGCTGCCCTAATAATCCGTGTGCAAAGTATAAGGCCCGAATGTGCTTGTGCGAGTGTGGGTGTGTTGTGCGGTTTTAGTTCGCGTATTATTTACATAGCATCGTTATTTACATAACATCGTATACATATAATGCACGTAATAACATAACATACATCATGCAATCAATTAATCATTCGGGTTCATAAAATCACATATCGTGCACAAACGTTACATCAAAGTAAATTTAAAGTTCGAGTTGTCACATTATCCCCAACTAATTGGAAATTTCGTCCCGAAATTTGGTATGCACTCACTGAGGAAGCTAGGTAAGTTCAAGCGTTCACTGGTTTTCTTGGGGTGTCACATCCTCCCCCCGTTGATCTGGAATTTCGTCCCGAAATTCCGAAGTAGTAGCTTCAGCCTCAGTAGTGGTAGCATTGGTTTCGAATAACTGGGGGTACTTTTCTGTCATCCTGTCTTCGCGTTCCCAGGTGTACTCTGGGCCACGTTTGGAGTTCCAACGAACTCGAACAAGAGGGATTCTCTTGTGTTTGAGGACCTTCACATCCCGGTCCGTGATTTCAACAGGTTCCTCGACGAACTGCAACCGCTCGTCGATAGTGAGTTCCTTAAAAGGAATGATGAGGTTTTCATTTGATAGGCACTTCTTTAAGTTCGATACATGGAAGACATTGTGAACTGCCCCGAGTTCAGCTGGTAGGTTCAACTTGTAGGCTACCTTGCCAATCTTTTCGATAATTTCGAATGGTCCGACGTACCGCGGATTTAGTTTGCCCCGTTTGCCAAAACGAACCACACCCTTCCAGGGTGAAACTTTCAATAAAACCCGGTCCCCGACCTCAAATTCCAATGGCTTTCTACGCTTGTCCGCGTAGGCTTTCTGACGGTCGCGTGCTGCCGCCATGCGTTGTCGTATCTGTGCAATCTTTTCTGTGGCGTCCACTACAATCTCTGGACCCGTAATCTGACTATCCCCCACTTCTGCCCAGCAGAGGGGTGACCGGCATTTACGCCCGTACAATGCTTCGAATGGAGCGGCTTGAATGCTGGTGTGATAACTATTATTATACGAGAACTCCACCAAAGGGAGATGCTTTTCCCAGCCGTTGCCGAAATCGATAACGCATGCCCTAAGCATGTCTTCGAGTGTTTGAATCGTTCGCTCAGACTGCCCATCCGTCTGAGGATGATATGCTGTGCTCATGTCTAACCTTGAGCCGAAAGATTTGTGCATCGCTTGCCAAAGTTCTGACGTGAATCGTGCATCGCGATCCGAAATGATAGATGTGGGCACCCCGTGCCTCGAGACAACTTCTTTAAGATAGACGTCTGCGAGAGTGGAGAACTTGTCCGTTTCCTTTATAGGTAGGAAGTGTGCAGACTTGGTGAGTCGATCAACTATGACCCATATTGTGTCGTTCCCACGCTGGGATCTAGGTAGGCCTGTAACGAAATCCATGGAAATTTCTTCCCATTTCCATTGAGGTATCTTAGGCTGTTGAAGTAGGCCAGCTGGTTTCTGATATTCAACCTTGACTCTCGCACAGGTCAAGCATTTTCCAACGTACGTAGCGATGTGGGCCTTCATACTAGGCCACCAATAAGTAGTGCTGATATCGTGGTACATTTTATCCGACCCTGGGTGTACCGAGTAGCGAGACTTGTGAGCTTCATCCATTACAAGTTCGCGTAGACCGCCATAAAGTGGGACCCAAATCCGGCTCGTTACATAGTAGGCGCCGTCTGCCTTCTGTTCCATTTGCTGTCGTGAGCCGCGTAAGGCTTCAGCCTTGACGTTTTCGGGCTTCAGTGCTTCTATCTGAGCAGCTCGTATCTGTGCAGGAAGGCTAGACTGAATCGTAAGCTGTAGCGCCCGCACGCGCTTCGGTAAAGTGTCCTTTCGACTAAGGGCATCAGCCACGACATTGGCTTTGCCTGGATGATACTTGATAGCGCATTCGTAATCGTTAAGTAACTCGACCCATCGTCGTTGACGCATGTTCAAATCTTTCTGCTTAAGGATATGCTCGAGACTCCTGTGATCGGTGTAAATCGTGCACCTGGTACCGTACAGGTAGTGTCGCCATATCTTAAGCGCGAAAACAACAGCTCCCAGCTCTAAATCGTGCGTCGTGTAGTTGCGTTCATGAACCTTGAGTTGACGAGAGGCGTAAGCGATAACCTTGTCGCGCTGCATTAACACACATCCCAATCCCCGAATGGATGCATCACAATATACTACGAAGTCTTCTGTGCCCTCTGGCAGTGAAAGAATAGGTGCGCTGCAAAGCCTATCCTTTAAGTGCTGAAAAGCAGTCTCCTGGGGCTCTCCCCAGCGATAGGTAACACCCTTCTGTGTCAGTAGCGTAAGCGGCTGAGCAATCTTCGAAAAGTCTCTAATAAACCGTCTGTAATAACCTGCCAGACCCAAGAATTGGCGTATTTCTGTCGGTGTACGCGGTGCAGGCCAGTTTCTGATCGAATCTACCTTGGATGGATCGACATGGATCGCATCCCTGTTCACTACATGGCCTAAGAAGTGGACTTCACGAAGCCAGAAGTCGCATTTAGAAAGCTTGGCGTACAACTGCTCCTTCCGAAGGAGTTCCAAAATAAGACGAAGATGCTGCTCGTGTTCCTCCTGACTCTTGGAGTAAATCAGAATGTCGTCGATGAATACTATGACGAACTTGTCAAGGTAGGGTTTGCATACCCTGTTCATAAGGTCCATAAATACAGCAGGCGCGTTCGTTAACCCGAATGGCATGACGAGAAACTCGTAGTGACCGTAACGAGTTCTGAAGGCTGTCTTGGAGATGTCCTCATCCCGGACTCTCAGCTGATGGTACCCAGACCTCAAGTCTATCTTTGAATAGTAACACGACCCTTGCAACTGGTCGAATAAGTCGTCGATGCGCGGAAGAGGATAACGGTTCTTCACCGTCACCTTGTTGAGTTCACGGTAGTCGATGCACATCCTGAACGTACCGTCTTTCTTTTTCACGAAAAGTACTGGAGCTCCCCAAGGCGAAGAGCTTGGACGAATAAAGCCCTTTTCCAAGAGTTCTTGCAGTTGCTTTGACAGTTCCTCCAATTCCGATGGAGCTAGACGATATGGTGCGCGAGCTATGGGTGCTGCTCCTGGAGCGAGCTCGATCTGAAATTCGACCTGACGATGAGGCGGTAAGCCAGGTAAATCTTCAGGAAACACCTGAGGGTAATCACGTACAATTGGAATATCCTCCAATTTCTTTTCCTTCGTCGATGCATCTGTAACGAGTGCCAGAATGGCAGTGTGACCCTTACGTAAACATTTCTGCGCCTTTAAGAAGGAGATGATGCCAACCACTGCACCACTCTTGTTGCCTTGAACTTCGAGAGGTTCCTGACCCGAACGAGGAATGCGAATTACCTTCTCACTGCATAAGATTTCTGCCTGGTGTTGGGATAACCAATCCATCCCAATCACGACGTCGAAGCTACCAAAAACTATGGGTATGAGATCGATAGAGAAGGCTTGACCAGCTAGGATAAGATTACAACCCTGAACTACGTGCGTGGCTTCTAGACTTTTACCGTTAGCTAACTCTACTACGTGTTTGGTGGGTAAAAGTGTTGGTGCACGTTTTAGCAGTTGACACATTTTCACAGACATATAGCTTGTATCCGCACCCGAATCAAATAAAACAGTAACATAAATATTGTCGAGGAGAAACTTACCCATAACAACGTTGGGATCGTTCACTGCGTCGCCTCGACCTAGCACAAAAGCGCGACCACGAGCTTCATTGCCGTTGTTGTTGTTTCCACCGTTGTTGTTGCCGTTGCCCTGGTTGTTGTTGTTGTTGCGATTCTGGTTCAATTGGGGACAATTGCGTTTGAAGTGACCTTCAGCCCCACACTGGAAACATCCCCGGTTTCCACGCTGTGGCTGCTGCTGCTGATTCTGGTTCTGTGGAGCTGGTTGCTGAGGCTGCTGATTCTGATTTGCAGGACGAGGGCTCCTACAGTCTTTAGCCTCGTGCCCCATCTTAAGACACCTTTGACAACGACCCTTGTTACATGGGCCGTGGTGATGCCTGTTGCAGTTGTGGCACCTAGGTTGACTACCCTGATATCTCCTCTGTCTGTGACCACCAGAGGATTGCTGGCTAGGACTCTGGTAATGTCTGTGACCAACAGATGCTGAACCTTTACTGGAATCTCCATCCCATTTTCTTTTACTGTCACCAGATGTAGCAGGAGTAACTGAGGTGGTGACGTTAGCAGTAGCATTAACACACTTGGGCAGTTTATTCTGATCCACTGCCTGATCGGTGATACGGTGAGCGAGACGCTGGATTTCTTGGATGTTTTCGAGGTTAGCCGACATCACGTGGCTCTGAATTTCTGGCGCCAATCCCTTGAGATACAACTCAATGCGCTTGTATGGAGGGTCCACCATAGTTGGACATAGAACGGCCAGCTCATTAGACCGTTTAGTATACGCTTCGATTTCCGATCCGACCATTTTCAAGTTATACAGCTCGTCTTCCAGCTTATGAATGTCTTCACGCGTGCAATACTCACGCTTGATGAGTTCCTTGAAATCGTTCCATGGGGTGGCGTTAGCAGCTGCCAACCCTAAGATCTGAACTTGGGCGTTCCACCAAGTCAGTGCTATCCCTTCCAAAGTACCGGTGGCAAACTTGACCTTGCGAGTCTCAGGGCACTCGCACATTTCGAATACTGATTCTAACTTTTCAAACCAATGGAGGAGTCCAACCGCTCCTTCTGTGCCGCTGAAAGAGTTTGGACGACAGTCCATGAAATTCTTGAATGTGCAGACTGGCTGCTGCGCGTGTTGACCTATTGTGTACGAATAGGACGAAGTTAAATACGAGAGTTAATGTAGGATCTAAAGATCCTAGTGTGTGCCTATACTGCAGGATATACTACCTGCTTGAGCTGCTGCAACTGCCGCAGCAACTTGAGCTTGAACAAGAGCCTCTAGCTGGGCTTGTGTCATGTTGATTCGTCCAGACATGATCTTCATAGTAACAAGTAGCATACGTAAGAATGGTTCGCGAGTAGGGCGATGACAGAAAAGTGTAAGCACGTAGGGTTTCTCATGCTATAGTATCATGTGTATCTAAGCGTAATGCGAGCAAAGTTCTAAGCAGTTCTAGCAAACAGGCAATAACATAAACCTTATTACCTAGGATGTCGAGTCTTGCACGTGGAGCGAAGCGTCGTTGTGGATCGTTGAGAGCACTGTACTGGTTATAGTCCGGTTTTAATAAAAACGTTTTCCCATATTAAAACCAAGTTCTCTATAACCAATGGCTCTGATACCAATCTGTCACACCCCCAAAATCCACCCGCGGAGTACCACCGCTTGGGAGCGTGACTTGACCAGGATCAAGCCATCAATCATATCAAACATAGCATTTAACAATAAAAGTAATCAATGTAATTCACCATGACATGATTGATGTTCCAAAACCAAACATCGTTTAAATAGCGGAAGCATAGTATAAAATCCCAAAATAGTTATAAGTTCTATTGTTATCCACGATCCGTATCCCACAACGACCTGCTCCTCCCTGTGCAAGCTCCAGTATACCTAAGGTCCTGCAAGGCATGCAGCAAATAATCAACAAACTAGTTGAGCGAGTTCACAGAAAGTAAGTTCATAACGTAATGCATAAGTATAGCTAGTGGGGGCTTCCCATACTAGTGTGTACTAAAGGTGGGGGCTTCCCATGTTCATCCTGGTTAATGAGGGCTTCTCATTAACGGTACTTACTAGACTAACTTCCGACCATGTGTTCTTCTTTACTGAGAACAGGAAAACGTACAGGGTCACGTAGGCTTTACGTGACGTGCCCTTCCCCGAGGACATGGTACGCGTGGGGGCTACGTAGGCTTTACGCAGCGTGGCCTTCCGACCTGGAAGCCAGTGAATGGTATTGGGTTACGTAGGCTTTACGTAACGTGTCCTCCCGACCCGGGAGACATATGGCAATTGTACTGGGTTACGTAGGCTTTACGTAACGTGTCCTGACTAACCTGAGGACGATGGTCTATAGTCTGGTATATGCGTAAGTACGAGTTATCATTCCATATTCAACATATCCAACCCAATTCCCAACCCGGGAATCCCATGCCTTGGCTGTGTGAACTCACCTTGGTTTGCTCGGCAGATACACAAATAAAGACTCTTGAACTAAGGGTGGTTAACCTCGTCCTAACAGGGTTACCACATAAGTCAGATTCGATCCAAGCATTGCATGTATGCTATTACATAAGTAATCACGTATAGTCATGGCAAACACGTGCACACGTAAGCAGATAGGACATAGCATGCGTGATTCAATTGTCTAAGTCCAAGTATACCCGGCCCAAAAACATAAGCAGCCCAATAACCAAAACAGTCCAGATTCTCAATCGGTCCGCATACAAGTCCATTAATAAACAGTCCACAAATCCAATCTTTGGGCTCAATAGATTGGGCCCGTGACAGTGAAGGCCCAACAGTGTGCGTGTAAATAGTGGTCTCGAGTCGCAACCGGCGATCTCGAGTCGCAACCGGAGAGTACGAGTCGCAACAGCTGGTTACGAGTCGCAATGGTGGTCTCGGTTCATCATGGTCTGGTTACGACTGGTCATGTGCTGGTTGCGAGTCGCAACGGGACTCGCAACCCCGGTCTCGACAAATGCTGATTGTGGTCTCGAGTGGGGTTCCGACTCGCAATGAGTGATACCGAGTCGCAACCGTGAGTGTAACGACTTTCCTGATTTCATGCAATTCATTTAGGCAATTCAATTATCATTAACAGTTTCCAAAAATTCAATTACCAACTAACAGTTTTACCATTCAAGCAATCATCGATCAACAGAACAATTGTAACACCAAATCATATGAACCTTAATCAAACATATGAACCATATAACCATTCCTTAAATCATAACAACCCGTAATCGAGAACAATCTATCAAAACCCTTAAACATACCCGGTTTAACAATCATAGAGCCTATTAATGAATCATCAATATGTTTATCCAATCCTAGACTTAATCATAACAGCGGATTATCATCATCATGCAATACCGGTTTGATTCTACATCATGCAACCT
Source organism: Helianthus annuus (assembly GCF_002127325.2). Lineage (NCBI taxonomy): Eukaryota > Viridiplantae > Streptophyta > Magnoliopsida > Asterales > Asteraceae > Helianthus > Helianthus annuus. Next base: position 87,192,207 of record NC_035448.2, read on the forward strand.
AGATTGATTCGTATATGCGAGCCAATCAACAACACATTATTAACTACCATCAAAAGCAATCATATGAACCAGAATCCTCGGTTAGCATGCACGTAATAATAGCAACAACATACAACCAAAACATTCAATCAGCACACTAACACTAACCGGATGAAGGTAGAGGATCGATTCGTTTCACAAGCTTCAAAGTGTGTGTGTGTGCCGTCGGGTTCCAAGCAAGCCGAGAGAGAGAGGAAACTAGCTAGGGTTTTGTGTGTTTTTGTGTTTGTGACAACTAACCAAAACCTATCCCCAACTATGGGATTTACACGGTTAAAGGGGAGTGGGCCGAACCCACATGGGCTGCCCTAATAATCCGTGTGCAAAGTATAAGGCCCGAATGGGCTTGTGCGAGTGTGGGTGTGTTGTGCGGTTTTAGTTCGCGTATTATTTACATAGCATCGTTATTTACATAACATCGTATACATATAATGCACGTAATAACATAACATACATCATGCAATCAATTAATCATTCGGGTTCATAAAATCACATATCGTGCACAAACGTTACATCAAAGTAAATTTAAAGTTCGAGTTGTCACACAGAGCTTGTCTTTTAACAGCTGAAATGCTTCTTCATGTTTGATTCCCCAATCAAACTTCTTATCTTTCTGAGTGAGGAGTGTCAGTGGTTGAGCGATCTTTGAAAAATCCTCAATGAACCTTCGATAGTAGCCAGCCAAACCCAAGAATTGTCGAATCTCAGTTGGCGTCTTTGGGGCCTCCCAATTCTTTATCGCTTCAATATTTGTGGGTCCACATGAATCCCATCTCCATTCACCACATGTCCAAGGAATTGGACTTCGCGCAACCAAAATTCGCACTTTGAGAATTTGGCATACAACTGTTCCTTCTTCAGCAACTCCAGAATAGCTCTTAAATGTTGTTCGTGTTCATTCTTCGTCCTTGAATAAATCAAAATATTGTCGATAAACACAATCACCAACTTGTCGAGATACGGTTTGCAGACTCGGTTCATTAAATCCATAAAAACTGCAGGTGCGTTTGTCAACCCAAACGGCATAACTAGGAACTCGTAATGTCCATAGCGAGTTCTAAAGGCTGTTTTCGGAATACTTTCCTCTTGTATCCTTAACTGATGGTAACCTGATCGCAGATCGATCTTAGAGTAAAAGCTTGAACCTTCCAGCTGGTCAAATAGATCATCAATCCTTGGTAGAGGATATCTATTCTTGATAGTTAACTTGTTCAACTCCCGGTAGTCAATGCACATACGAAAACTACCGTCTTTCTTCTTGACAAACAGGACTGGAGCTCCCCAAGGTGAGAAGCTTGGTCTGATGAATCCCTTGTCTAACAACTCTTGAAGTTGTGTCGACAATTCCTGCATCTCTGACGGGGCAAGTCAATAAGGTGCCTTAGCCACAGGTGCGGCGCCTGGAACTAAGTCGATGCGGAACTCCACTTGCCTCTGGGGTGGCAATCCTGGCAAGTCCTCTGGGAAGACTTCCGGATACTCCTTTACGACAGGGATGTCTTCGATCTTCGGCTCAGCAGCTTTCTTATCCACGATGTGTGCCAGGAAGGCAGCACATCCCTTCTGTAAACACTTACGGGCTTTCAGACAGCTGATGATTCTTAAAGGCGTGTCTCGCTTCTCCCCATGAACCACAATTGTTTCACCATCATCGGTTGGGATGCGAATGATCTGTTCGTGGCAGACAATCTTAGCCTTGTTGCTTGACAACCAATCCATTCCTACTACCACGTCGAAGCTTCCCAACTTGACCGGTAGTAGATCCAAAGTAAACTCACGCTCTCCCAACTCGATTACACAACCTCTGACCACTTCATTGGCTTCTACTAACTTTCCATTCGCCAATTCGATTGAGTACGGGATATCTAATTTACTAGCGGCTAACCCAAGCATATTCTTAAATTCTAACGATACGAAGCTATAATCGGCACCAGTATCAAATAAAACGGATGCAAAGCATTGGTTTATAGGGAACGTACCAGTAATAACATTGGAATCCTGGCACGCTTCCCTCGCTTCGATGTTAAAGACTCTTTCCCATGCTTGGTTCAATTCCGGGCAGTTCCTCTTAATATGCCCAATGTCACCACAGTTAAAACAGCCAAGTTTCTGCCCATTACCACCTCCATTCCCAGCTTGTGTATTGTTGTTTCGGTTCGCATTACCAGCTTGATTTGCATTGTTGCCTCGATTTCCATTTCCTCCATTGTTTCCTTGTGCACGATTTCCATTTCCACCACGATTATTTTTCCTATTTCCAAAACCTCCTTGGCCACCCCAGCCAGCATTAGCCCAGCAGTTATCCTTTAAATGTCCAACTTTTCCACAAGCTTCGCATACTTTTGGCCCACACCGGCCAGAATGGTGACGCTGGCAGGTGTTACACTTGGGGTGTGTACCCATATAACCCTTTCCTTTCTTTCCAGCACCGGTTGCAGCTTGGACCGGTGTGCTTGATTCTCCTTTTATGCCATCACCGCTTGTACCCTGTTTGAAGTTCGAGAACTTCCTTTTGTTCTCGCCAGATGACTCTACATGAGTCTCTTTCTTTTTCTGCTCAACATTTGAAAACTTGTTTAAGCGGATGGCTTCCTCAGTAAGACCTACGCTCAGATCGATGGCCTCTGTGATTGTCGCAGGCTTGGAAGTAGTGACCATACTCATGATCTGAGGAGCTAATCCCCAAATAGGGTACCACATGTGACAAATCGTGGAATCTCTGAACGTACTCCGCGGTTTTGGGACCTTCCATTTTCAAGTGCCAGAATTCCGTTTCCAGCTTTTGAATTTCCGCACGTGAACAGTACTTTCTTCGCATGAGCTCTTTCAGCTCAGTCCATGTCATTGCGTAAGCTGCGGCTTCACCAAGGATTTTTACTTGTAAGTTCCACCAGGATAGGGCTCCGTCCAAAAATAGCCCAGAAATGTAAGTCACTTGTTGGTCTGGAGCGCACTTGCTCATTCGGAGAACAGATTCCGTCTTCTCGGCCCATCTGACAAAAGCCACAGCACCTCCGGTGCCGTCAAAGTTTACAGGCTTGCAGTCGAGGAACTGCTTGTAAGTGCACCCTGCACATACGTTAGGGTATACAAGTGGCATTAGCAATCGTGCTAAAGATATCCAAATGTATCGTAGTATGTCTTAATGACTTAACATTACCATGAGGCGGATTGTTATTGCCGTTGTTGTTCGAATTACTTCCACTGGTTCCTCCTTGTGAGGCTGCATACTGTGCAATGGCGGCAGTGATGACCTGTTGAAGTTCTGCCTCGTTGGTAGGCATGCGTGTCTGGCGTCTTGGAGGAATCTTCTAAAAGATGGTTCATGTTGGTTAGGTCATAGTAAGTAAAGTGTACGTACATAGCAAAAATATCAACACATAACATCTCATGTTATAAATAAATCAAACACATAACATCTTATGTTATAGAACATAAACAATCAATCAAACATCACATATGATGAGAATACTGCGATTGCACTGTCATAAATCGAGACCACAACGTAAGGTTTACAAGTACACAACTGTATCATACAACATCCATGACTAAGGGCTACATCGCCCTAGTCCAAAACTATCACATCAATGTCCACAACAACCAATATACAAAACATCAAAAGTCATAATCATCCAAAATGCGGTCTCCAAAAGCTGTATAGTCTGCGCAATCGTCGTCCTCTCATCACAAGTCTACCCGCGCCGTACAAAAAGGCCTAAGCTGATGGCGGTGGAGGAGGGGGAAAATGAGAAAAGAGCAAACGGCGCATATGAAGCGAATCCTCCTCCATAGCGCGATGAGAGTGCAACAAGTATGCTATCTGCTGCTCAGGAGTCTGAAAACGAGCGGCAAAATCTGGTGAAAGTGGACGTGGAGGGTGAGATACTGCAGGTGGAGTCTGGCACTGGCACGGGAGTCGCTGAGCTCTCTCTAGCTACTGCACGCGACGGGTCATCGCCTCCTGCTATATCATGAAAGATCTGAGAATATCCTCTGTAGAATACCCCACGTGGTAAGGATGATAAGGATCAGATGGTGGCATAATGGGGGGCGTAGTCCAGAGGAACGGCTCACTAGATGGAGCGAAGGATGGTATAGCAGATGGTGTAACAAGGGGAACAAAAGTAGGATGAGAAATCTGGGGTACAAACTGATCTCCTCCTGTCACGAAAGGTATATGACCAAATGGCTGACGAGATGAACCCTCCCCAGGACGTGGTGGAGGTATGTCCTGAAGAAATGTAACAGGTAAGTCGGTGCGGTGAACATCTGTAGTATGTGTGGGAATCAAAGGAACATCAATAGGAACTGTAACAGGGGCTAACACAGGGGCTACAGGTGGTGTAACAGGTACCACGAAAGGTGGGAAATCATCATCATCGTCTATCCACCCGTTGTGGGTGTGAGCGTATCGTGGATCAATATGGGTTGCAAAAGGTGCATGGTCCAACATCACAGGCATAGGATCAGGAAGTGGGGTGACAACGAGATCCTCTACCAAAAGTGGAGCATCAACATGAGCATCGATGGCATGACCATCCACCAACGGTGGAGCAACAACAGGTAGGTCTGCAATGGGTGGTGCGAGAACGGGTGCATCATCACCAGGTATGTCATCAATGAAAGGAGCAATAACAGGTGCATCGGCATGAACAGGGTCATGCTCTAAGGCGGGGTCAGGAGCAACAACTGGCTCAAGGGCCACAGCAGGCTCCGGATCAACAAACTCCATATCAAAGTCAGCTGGATCAGCAAACAAGGGATTAACAGGGGCTAAAGGATCCTCCATGGGCTGGTCTAAGTGGAAGAACTCAATATCATGGTCTGGATCAAAGCCAGGTGGAAAAACAGGAGCCGAATCGTCATCAATGTCATGACCAAACTCAAAGCTAGGGGCAGGGGCAGGTACAGCGGATGATACAATATCAGGGTCTGTGTCGTGCGAATGATGTTGCACTCCCTGCGCGTGTGAAGGTGCAAATGCCACAGACTCAAATGAGTCTGGGACTGGCGAATGAACGGGAGTCTCCTCTGCAGGAGCATCAGCAAGAAGTAGAATATCAACAGCAGCAAAATGGGCCTCGCCCTCAGAGTCATCCTCGAGTGGGTCCTCCTCAAACAAGACGACGTCGTCGTCAGCGACTACGTCGAGGGGCATATCAACAATAGGATAAGCTGCAAGGGACACAGGAGCAGGGACACCGCGAGCGGCAAATCCCCAACAAGATGGCCATCAGCGGGCTTTACTACGACATGGGGCAGCGCAAAGGGCTGAAAGTCGTCATCGTCCGTGCTGGTAGTATCTGAAGTATACACCTCGTGCTCTAATGAAACTATGTCGCTTGATACTATAGCCATGGGGTCCGTAGTGTCTGACTCTCCAGTACCAGATGAACGCATGACGTCTGTAACACAAGCACACATATGCACAAGTAATCAATCATATAGTTAAATAAACATGTTAGTCACCAATAAGCAATCAAATAGTTCTCCTAGTCCCACTAGTCTACCTCCCAGCCTCTCAGACTGAATCTCCTAGTCTCTCAGACTACTCCCTCAGTCTCCCCGACTGAATCCCTCAGTCTCCCCGACTGAATCCCTCAGTCTCCCCGACTGAATCCCTCAGTCTACCCGACTGAATCCCTCAGTCTCCCCGACTGAATCCCTCAGTCTCCCCGACTGAATCCCTGGTCTCCCCGACCAAACCATGACTTTTAAAAAGGAAAAGTGCTCAACTTTTGTTTGTAAAACGTTTTGTATCCGGGATCTGGACGTAATGTATGCAATGTAAAAATGTTTTCATGAGAGCCCTAGTGATCATAGTCTAGACTCGAGAAGGATCAGAAAACAATTTTGGTGTGACTTCTGATACCAAGCTGTCACACCCTGGCTTTGCGGAAGCGTGGGTTAATTTGGTGTGACTTCTTAATACCATAGCTTAATCACAACAAAGCTATATGAAAGAAAAACCATGCAGATCATCCATTGATTCAAGTTTTAAAATAAAAGTACCACAACATTATTTTAAAACGTTGACACATGCAACGGAATTACAACAAGACAGAATAAAAACATTGTTCATAAGACATAACCACAACCATGAAACAGACGCAGTTTAAGACTTGTGACTCGTCTAGGTTAAAGCCACAACCCCTAAACTTGGATGACCTCATAACTCTTACGCAGCGTGAAAGCGTAGCATACCTCGCCAGATCCTTAATTCCCTGAAATACATGTAAGTTGGAAAAATCAACAAAAATGTTGAGCGAGTTCATGTGTAGTGAGTATGTAAAACCTTTGTAAGTATAAAAATTCCTGGTATGTAGCAAATAAGGAAAAATGAGATCACCAATGGTTTGCAAGGTCATTGATATGTGTGAAGTGCAGTAGGAAGACTCAAACCTAGCAGATTTTTGCGTCGGGCTCAAAGTCACCCCGAGGTCCGTTCTGTTGGGCCTGGGGCTAGGCTCGCTACACCCAGATAGATCTACCGCTAATGACCCTCGGTCTTACAATGAGGATTAATGGCCTCCAGTTCCCGCCTACCCACTCACATAATCTAAGTAGTAACCCTCCTTACGCTAACCATAGCATGTAATAAGTATTCGTAATCATAGTAACATGTATTTCACCCCCGGAGTATAAAAACTGAAAACAATTAGAGAAAAGGGGGACATGAACTCACAGAAGTACGTCTCGAAATAGTAATCTCCAGTCAACCTGCTGAGTGACGACCTACACGTACTAACTTCTATTAGACGGACGGCCGTGCCTTGGCTTAAGGTTTAACGTTTTTGGGAAATAGTTAGACAACTATTTCGTATTTACACTTCGTAATTATGTATTAATTATATTCCTTCCCAAGGATGGGGGTTTTAATACATGTGCGTTTTTATAACTTCAGAAATACATTATTAAGTCCCACTTAATAAAATATATTTTAATTCATTTGTCTAAAACTTTCTATCTCCAAAATATAAATATTTCTCCCAAAAATATTATATTTTGCTTCGTATAATTCCCAAAATAATACTTTATCAAAATACACACTTACGAGTATTTTCCGAAAATACATAAGTTACATTTTAAGGTTCGGTGGTAATAATAATACCGGTGTAACTTGAATATTTATTGTGAGGGCGTTAGTATTATTTTGGAGTCGTTACTATTCAGTGTATTCCAATAATATTATTTTTACTCTAAAAATAATATTTATGTAGTTCACAAAATAATCATAAAATCGCACAAGCATTTTTCTATGAAATATATATTCTAAATATTTCGTTAACAAGTTTTATTTATGAAAATCCACCTCCGACACTTGGTTATTTTGTAATAAAAATTCATGGCGAATTTTTATTTGGAAAAATAAGTTAAAAATATATTCATAACACTTGTTGTAAAAATATTTTCCAAGTGTTATATTTCTGGAAAAATTTCGCCAGAGTTTCCTCTGTAACTGGAGGAGGCCACGCTTACAAGCGTATCATTTTCTTTTAACAACTCAATCAATCAATTTTCTATCATCAATATTCAATATCAAAACATCAAACTAGTCAAAAATATGCATAAATTGCAAACACATGAACTTGTAAGTTGTGTAAAAGTATGTAGTAACTTTCCAATATTTTTAGTAGATCTTTCTATTTCTAAAAATAAAATCGGTTTCTTGAAAATCTTATCTTTAAAGAAAATGTAACTTTACAACTTCTTAGTCATAAATTACGAAAATATTTCTTTGTTAAAACATTTTGTCACACAAGTGTTTACACACTTGTTTGTTCACAGAATTACTTTTGTTTCATGAAAGATCCGGCTTTCAAACGTGGTTTGCATCTTACACTTGGTTCTTCGAAAATACCACTTGTAAATCTTTAGATCTTCTAGTTTAGAACTCCATTTTACAAGAAAAACTATTTTTACACAAGTTCATGTTTATGTATGAAAGGGTTCGTCATCTTGTAACTTTCCTACTTAACATAATGCTAGTTCATGTTCCATGAACATGATCTAGCGTGGTTAGATGACGATCCATTCCACTACTGTAGGATCGAATTCTGACCCGAACGAGTCTATCAGAGGAGTTTTGATCAGATACAGGTGCGGAAAACAAGTACCTGATGTAGAAACAGCTAGATCTTCACTTAATCTATTGATTTTATTGATTTGACAACATTTACAGCTCGATCTTCACACCGGCAGCACCTCGGTATGGAATTCAAGAATGTTACAAATGAGTTCGCTCATGTGGTATTTAGAGTGTTGTCCATATAAGCGGAACTATTCAAAAGGTTTCCCATATACGGACATGTACGTATAAGCGAAACTATTCAAAAGGTTTCCCACATACGGACATGTACGTATAAGCGAAACTATTCAAAAGGTTTCCCACATACGGACATGTACGTGTAAGCGAAACTATTCAAAAGGTTTCCCACATACGGACATGTACGTATAAGCGAAACTATTCAAAAGTTTTCCCACATACGGACATGTACGTATAAGCGAAACTATTCAAAAGGTTTCCCACATACGGACATGTAGGGAAATCTCGTACAATGTACCCTAAACTAACATTCTAAGACTAAGACACGATACAAGACGAAGTCGACAGATGTATGCACTAACAGACTCCCCCTCGGATGTTGACGAGTCTTAAGTGTCGAGTCTTCACATCTTCAGTCTTGATCTGTCTCTGGGCTTCTCTCTCTCAATCTATTCACGCAAGTCTTCAGACTCCCCCTTGTGTGCTGGCATTTCTTCAATTCATCAGCATCATCAGCTTTAGGATCGTTGTCTGGTTTTTCGTCTAACAGCTTCTCATCTTATCCTGCAAAAGCTCTACCTCAAATTAAATTTCTCTCACATACATATTTCAAACATAAACATATGTACTAACTCAGACTCACTCTCAAAAACAAAATGATTTTCCAATCTGATGAACCACTATAAGGTTTGATCAACAAATAATCGGTTTTAAAGACAAACTCCCCCTCAAATTATACTCATCATGTTCAGCACTCAGAATTTTGAAAATCAGCTTTTCAATTTCAGTTGTCGAAAATCTTTTTGAATTTTTGAAACTTTATGCTAAAACACACTGAAAATCTTTTTGGATTTTGAAATAAAGAAACATGTAATGCAGTAAAGAAATATTTACAGACAATATTTTTGTGAGTTCGTGTAAGATGATCATATCAGTTTTTGAGACAAATCACCAACACCGTTAAGCTTCATTTCATTTTAAGTTTTTAAACAATTCACCTAGATTGTCAGTATATTTGTCCCCTTAAATTTTCACACAAAGTTCAATTGATCCGAGATACGATGTTAACGTTTTAAGAACTTAAACTTATCCGTGTGTCCCACTACTTGAATATACTCCCGTATCCAGATCCCAATATTCAGTCTTACAGGTGCGTATACCACAGATGATATATGTTCAGGGGTTAAATGCGAGGGCCGTGAGAGCTCAGGTCGATACTTCCGTATACGCAGAGAGATGACGGCTTCGACTTTTCGGTGTGTCCCTTTTAGAGGATCTTTTGAATTACAACATCAGTGACTATCAATTTTAATGTTTCATCAACTTGCTGAGGGCGATGCTATGTTTCAAGCATTTGCGAAAAGCATTATCCGGGGACTAGGTTAGTACTTCCATACAGCAGAAGTCCCGGGATAATACCCCAGATATCACTGAGCATAAAGACCTAGTATCTCAGAATAAGGGACCTTTCAAACAAGATTTTAGGGGTTACCTATATATCCAAGATGTTGTTACCCACAGAATAAGCAAGTTTGAGTTTTCTAGATTTATATCTCGTCACAATCTACTAAATGTGCAAAAACCTACTGGCATATCCGCAGTGAGATTGTTTATCACATTTTAACTTTCCAATTCTTTAGCATGTTGTGACAGTCCACTGATGTACTATCATTTCCTCTTTTGTTGGTGCACTTGTGTCTGTACTTTGTCTGTTTTGTCATGATATAAAACGATATCTTTTGTTAGTCTTGTTTACGTCTTATGTTTGTTATATGTGTGTTTGATGTAAGTTTGACCAAGTCAACCATCCTCCTGGTTTGACTTGGCCAAACAGTTAACACATGGTTTTGTAATATGTTTGTGTCGAAGGATGAGTCATCAAAGGATTGTTTATATCCTTCGATGAGCTCGAAGGATAAACCTTCGATGGATGTAGATGGACCTCGAAGGATATTATCCTTCGAGGTATATGTGGTCCTTCGACAGGTTTCAGTTCGACAGATGATCTTTCGATCAGTCTATCTGATCCTTCGACCAGACGATCTGTGATGAGTATATATAGTCATGTAATGTGTTCACTTCATTATGTGAGTGAACTTAGTCTTGTAGAGAGCGTATTTTCAGTTTGGTCAAGGGCTGTAACCGTGTCCACTGAAATACAAGAGAAAACTTTGATATCTTGTGTGTCTACCTTTCTCTTTGTAGCTTGTGTTCTCATATAAACTACCGGTTTGCATTCTAGCTTGGATTCCGCACTTGCTAGTGTGTTAAACATAACAAGGATAAGGTTTAACCTCGACCTCCGGGGGACCTACAAGTGGTATCAGAGTCGTGGCTCTTTTCCTTGTTAAAAACCGAGTTTATACAAGACTTTGGAGTGTTTGGACAAAAACTCACATGGTTTAGCACCCGTTTTTAGTGTTTTTCTCGCATTTCTAGACGTAAAAACGTGTTCTAAACTAACCGGGTGTGTTAAAGGACGGGTTGGGTAACTTAAAAACTTGTTTTTAAGAAGTTTGGTAATTTCCGGCCAAATTCCGGCTTACTCCGGTGACCGGTTTTCTGGATAAGAACCTTCTTTTTTAGGTAATATTTTATTGGTCAAATCTGTTTTGGTAGAACGTATGGTCTGAACACACCTTCTGCCGAAAGTTCTCTACCAACCAATCACCTTTTTCACCAACCTGTCACTTTTTGTCAACTGTGTCAGTACAGATCGAAGGATATCCTTCGAAGTCGAAAGATCATCTTTCGATCAAAGGAAGTTCGATAGATAATCATCCTTCGAACATCCTTCGAGGTCTGTGACTTATCCTTCGATCCAAGGAATCTTTCCGAAGGATATATATTTCGATCTACAGTTCTTATTCGAAAGATAAGGATCTTTCGATTGGAGAATCTTTCGAAGTCATTGTTCGAAATTCAACAGTGATCTTTCGAACACTGTTGATCCTTCGAACAAGTATTGATCCTTCGATCCTAGTCTGTTTAAGTTTAACAAGTTTGTGTTTTTCAGGTCTTTCGATCAGGGATCCTTCGGCTGGTTGTTATCATTCGAGATATTAACATAGTTTGTGAAAATTAAATTTTTAAAAGGGGAAAACTTGTTTTTCAAATTTTAAATCAATTCTCACTTAATATATTAATTTTTATAAAATGGGAACAAACGGTCAGTGGGATCCAACCGCGTGGACTCAAACAACTTTGACTCCACAATCATCAGCTATGCAATCATCAGCTACGCAATCTGCGTCAGATTTCAACAAAACTGCATGGATGCAGGCTATTGCCCCACCTCAAGCTGCAATAATAACTGCAAATCAATGGGCATTGGTCACAAATCAAAGCAGCAGCATTCAAGCAATGATGCAGAACGACAGTGAAACTGGTACAAGCACAAAACCGCCAAAGCTAAATCACATCAATGATTGGGGATGGTGGAAAGAAAGGCTGAGAACTTATGTTCAGGGGCAAGGTCAAGATCTATGGATGTGCTTCTTCACCGCATTTGACAATGATTTGGAAGTTGCAGGATCTAATCCAACAACTTACAGCACTATGTCTGATGATGATAAGAAGAAATTTGAGTTAGAAAAGAAAGCATTCATGATTCTCACACAAGCTCTTCACAGAGACATTTACCACCAGTTTGTTTACTGCACGACTACTAAAAGCTTGTGGGATATGCTCACGTTACGATGTGAAGGAAATGCTCAATGTAGAAAGATCAAGCAAGAATTACTGAAGAAAGAGTTTGAAGGATTCACGTGTATGGAGAATGAGACTTTGGCAGAGTTATCTACAAGGTTCCATCACTTGTTGAGTAAGATGTTTGCTTTTAGAGTCACTACCACTCCACAAGAACTGGTGCAGAGATTCGCTGATAGCTTACCAGCAAAGTGGAGCAGTTTTCTTGAAATTCTCAAACAAAATGGTGTTCTAGACACAATCACCGTTTATGAGTTAATTCAAAAATTGGAGAACAAGGATGTAGAAGAAAAGCTTAAGGCAAAAAGAACACTAACTCCTCAAAATCCAGAGATGTACTATGGGATTGCAGGAGGTATCAGTGGAGAAAAACCAGCCTCTCAACACGCGAAGCTTCAGACAGCTTTCATCTCAAACACCGCACCTTCCACAACAAATCAGTTTGATCCTTCAGCATACACGATGATGTATTCAAGACCAGATTCTTCTTCTCAACAACAGTATGTGCAACCGACAGCTCAGCAATTCACACCACCGCCTTTCTTAGACCCAAGCAGAGCTCAGCAGCAACAACCGCAACAGCAAGGGTTTTATGGAAGCTCTTCAAACTTTCAAGCCACTTCCAATCCGAACACAGTCAGATTAGACACTTCCAACTTTTCCAAAGTCACTGTCGAAATAGCCAAGGAGCATATGGAGATGTTGAACACCTTGGTTAGTGCTTATTGTGGATTGGTCGCAGGTCAGATTGGGAATATCAATCTAACCAATGAAGATTATCAGCAAGTGGATAGAGAAGAGTTTGAAATGATGGATATCAAATGGGCTCTTGCTAGTGCAATTCGAAGAGCAAAGGAGTTTATGCAAAGGACGGGGAGAACCAACTTGGATAGCAACAACAACACCAAGTATGGTTTTGATAAGAATGCTGTCACTTGCTTCAATTGTGGTGAAAAGGGTCACTTCAAGCGGGAGTGTCAGAAGCCACCTAAGCAAGGAAATCAGAATCCCTTCAGGAATCAAGGACAACCACAACAACAACTGAACAACAATTCTGTCAGATCAATAGTTCCCGTTGGAGGAAATGCATCTGGATCCACAAACACTAATCCCCACAGAGGATTGGTTGTTCAAGCTGATGAAATCTGCAACTAGAACCTTCAGCTTGGAGAAGGAGGAAATGGTGGAACAACATGTTATGCTAAAGTAATTGAGAAGGTAGTAGAACCCGTGTCTGCTGGTGAATCTTCAGAAGATGAAGATAGTTCGGGTTATAGTGGGAGCATGGATGGGGAATCACTTGACGCTGGTGATTTATCAAGTGATGCTTTAGATTTGGAGGTTGATGAGCTTTTGGCTGAAGCTGAAGCATTATGCAAGAGGAGATCTATTCTCTGCCAGAAATCTGCTGGAACTTCCGAGAAGCTTGCTCAGTTCTTCTCTGAAGATGGATCTTTTTCTTTTCATACAGCCTTTATGGCTCATGTAGAAGGTCAGACTTCTCAGGTATGTGATACTAATTCTGACTCTATTTCTGCTCCTATTGAATGTGCAAAGTGTTTAAAATATGCTGAAAAGGAAAGTCAGTTTGAAATCACACACAAACACAATCAAGAATTGATTGTAGATCTTTCTAAAGCAACCGAAGCTAACTTGTTTTTAACCAGAAATGAAAAGGAATTTAAAGCAACAATTGCGTCATTAAGACATGATGTTTCAGAATTACAAAAGGCTGTTTTGCGAAAACAACATGCTAACAATAATCTTATTGACACAATTGAAAAGCAAATGGTAGAGTTAGCAACAGCTCGATGTGAATGTGAGACAATTAAGCAGAAACTGGAAAGCTATTCCAATTCCCGCTATGTATTGGATCACATCATTGACGTTCAAAAGAAAAAGGGGAATGCAAAATGTATTGGATTCAAATCATGTCCTCCCCCAATGAATCACAATTACTCCAAATTGCCTGATGACGAGGATATGCCCCATTTTGAACCTACTGTGCCACTCGGTCTAGATGACTTTGCAGCAGGCCTCGGGTTCACAACTGGTACATCATCCTCGGGTCAATCAGAATCTGAGAATGTGACAGATTCATCGTGTGTTAAGGAACAGAGTCCTCCCATTGTTGAGGATGTTGATTCTTCGGACGATGAATCTGAAGAAATTGTGAAACAACAGTCTAACTCGGTTACAACAGATATTCCAATCGAGAATCACATCCTGTGTGATCCACCAGTGAAACCGAGTAAGACTGAAATGTCAAAAGCAATGGAGTCCCTTGTATCTAGCCTTGAAGGGAATAATTTGTTGTACACGCTCAAAGGAGATAGCAAAATCTACTCTAACAAAGATTTTACAATTAAAAATGTAAATCAAGATTTAATTGAGCAAATTTTTGAAGGATGCACTGATAAGTTTTTGGGGAACAAAAGTGTCAAAGTTACCGTCACTCAATGTGATCCAATTCCGTGTGAACAAATTAGAAAACAATACGGAAACCAAAAACTACCAATTGAGCGAAAACAACAAGTAAACTCCGGAAAGGGTAAGGTACAGGGAAAGAAGGCTCAGAACAAGAATGTTCAAGCACCTAAAGTTCAGCAGCCTAAGACTGAACAACCAAAGGTTCAACAACCTAAAGTTGAACAGTCTAAGGCTACTCAACCTAAGGCTGCACAACCTAACATTCAACAATCAAAGGTTGAGCAACCTAAAGTTCAACAACAAAAAGTGCAAAACAAAAGAGCTCCTGTTAAGAAACGAGAACCGAAAATGAACTTTGTTGGATCCACGGGTTCAGACAAACTTGAAACATTTCAGGATAAATCTAACGTTGATTTTGTAAAACAAGTTAGAATTTTAAAACGAAATGATCAGAATAATTACACCCAACACACCAACGGATGTGATTTAGGTCCAAGCACGTCTAGATCACAAAGTTCATTGTCTGGTTCTCCGTCTGGTCATCAACATGTTTCTCCGAAGTTTATAGAGCGGAGAACATGTTTTGAATGTGGCACAGTTGGGCATATTGTAAGATATTGCCCACAAGTGCAAAAGCTGAAGTCAAAAACGAGTGCTCCCCAAGAAATCTGTGACAACTCGTATTTAGAACCTATCATTGTGTAACATATGTGAACTTGATTGACTAAGTGAACGATTATTAAATGTTATGTGATATGTGTTTTAATGATTGCGTACATGATACGTTATGTGTTGTATGTATATAAGTTACACGAAACTCGAACCGCACAACACTAGCTCAACCGCACAAGCCAATTGGGCTTTACACTTGCATGCGGACCATTAGAGGCAGCCGAGTTGGGCTCGGCCCATTCCACTTTCACGCAAACAAACACCCAC
This sequence comes from Helianthus annuus, assembly GCF_002127325.2. Taxonomy (NCBI): domain Eukaryota; kingdom Viridiplantae; phylum Streptophyta; class Magnoliopsida; order Asterales; family Asteraceae; genus Helianthus; species Helianthus annuus. The sequence goes on from NC_035448.2 coordinate 87,207,589, forward strand.
CTAGGGGTTGTTCTCTCATTTTAGTTACAACACATCAAAACACACAAAACCCTAGACTTCCTCTTTCTCTCTCGTTTTGCTTGGAACCCGACGGCACAAGACATCCTCTTGATCGGATCAAGTTTTCTGTTAACCGGTTAGTGTATATTGTTGCTTGTTACTCGATTGTGTGTTTAATGTTTGAACATGCTATATGTTGATCTTGTGTAGTGATTAGGGCTATGATTCTTGCCACTGTTATCGTATGTTAATCAAGTAATCATGGTGTGATAATCGGCTACAAGCTCACATGAATCGGATGTATGTTAATATAAAAACCGATTGAATGTATATTCGGGTATCATGTCTTGTTGATTGAATGGTTAGATAATTGGTTATGATATGATTTTAGGGCTCATGAGAATTGGATATTTGATGTTTAAACCTTTGGTTGATCGAAAATAGTCATGCTTTGAAACTGATAACTTGTTAATTGATAGATGATAAGTATGGAAACATTGTGATTGATTGGCATGATGTATGTTTGTAACTGATTTCCATAAGTTTCGGGTATATTCAAACTAATCGCACAAATGGATCAATCACACAAGACTAGCCGATCGCACAAGGGAGCCCACTCGTACAAGGCTCCTGGATCGCACAAGGCCTGTCTATTTGGGCCTGTTGAACTGTGTTGTTATTGGGCTGGACCGCCCAAGGCCCCCCACTCGCACAAGATAGATTGGATCGTACAACCCAATCCAATCGCACAACATAATTCCCGGTCGCACAAGAGGCATGAACCGCACAAGTGTTATGTTTATTAACTATTGGGCCGTATGTTAAATTGTTGGGTTGGGCTCGTCCGATCGCACAAGACAAGTCGGATCGCACAAGGCCTTTTTATGGGCCGAGTATGTTATGTTTTGGACTTCTCTTCTGTTGGGCTTAAGTATAGTTGGGCCGGGATTATGCGGATCGCACAACATGTTGGGCCGATTACTATTGGGTTATTTTACTCGCATAAGTTGGATACTTTGTTTGACTGTTATGTGTTTACCATGATATTCACATGTTTGTAACGTGTTAACTTATGTGATACGTACGTGCATTACTTGAGTCAAAACCTGACTTGTGTGTGGTAACCCTGTTAGGACGTGGTTGACCACCCTTAGTTCAAGAACCCTCTCCTTTTGTATATCTGCCGAGCAAACCAAGGTGAGTTCACACAGCCAAGGCATGGGATTCCCGGGTTGGGAATTGGGTTGGACTGTTTGATATGGAATGATTACTCGTACTTACGCAATCACTAGACTATAGACCATCGTCCTCAGGATAGTCAGGACACTTACGTAAAACCTACGTAAACTAGTATCTGCTATTGTCTCCCGGGTCGGGAGGACACTTACGTAAATCCTGCGTAACCTAATACCCACTACTGTCTTCTGGGTCGGAAGGACACTTACGTAAATCCTGCGTAAACCCCACGCGTACCACTGTCCTCGGGGAAGGGCACTCACGTAAATCCTGCGTGACCTAGTACGTATTCCTGTTCTCGGTTTAAGAAGAACACATGGTAGCAAATAGTCTAGTAAGTACCATAATGGGAATCCCCCATTATAGAGAATAAATGTGAGAATCCCTCACCAGTAGTATACACTTGTATGGGAAGCCCCCACTAGATGAACTTACGCATTACTGTTATGTACTTACTTTCTGTGAACTCGCTCAACTAGTTGTTGATTATTTGCTGCATGCCTTGCAGGACCTTAGGTACTTAAGGAGCTTGCACAAGGAGGAGCAGGTCGTTGTGGGCAAAGGATCGTGAATGCTATTTGAACACTTATGATATTTCACACATTAATACTTATGTTTGGGTTTACTTAAATGCTTCCGCTATATTTAATTATGTTGGTTTGATAAACACTTTTCGTATTGATGGATAATTATTACTATTTATTACATGTTCAATATGATTGGTGGCTTGATCCTGGTCAGTCACGCTCCCAAGCGGTGGTACTCCGCAGGTGGATTTTGGGGGTGTGACAGATTGGTATCAGAGCCATTGGTTATAGAGAACTTGGTTTTAATATGGGAAAACGTTTTTATTAAAACCAGACTATAACCAGAACAGTGCTCTCAACGATCCACAACGACGCTTCGCTCCACGTGCAAGACTTGACATCCTAGGTAATATGGTTTATGTTTATTACCTGCATGCTAGAACTGCTTAGAACTTTGCTCGCATTACGCTTAGATACACATGACATTATTACATGAGAATACCTACGTGCTTACGCTTTTCTGTCATCGCCCTACTCGCGAACCTTTCTCACTTACGCTACTTTTACAATGAAGATCATGTCTGGACGAATTAACATGACTCAAGCCCAGCTAGAGGCTCTCGTTCAAGCTCAAGTTGCTGCGGCACTTGCAGCTGCTCAAGCAGGTAGTATATCCTGTAGTCATAACTTACACTAGGATCTTTAGATCCTACACTCCTAAACTAGCCCTTGTATTTAAACTTTGCCCTATTCGTACACAATAGGTCAACCAGCGCAGCAGCAAGTTTGCACCTTTAAGAACTTCATGGACTGTCGTCCAAGTACTTTCAGCGGCACAGAGGGGGCAGTGGGACTCCTCCACTGGTTTGAGAAGTTAGAATCAGTTTTCGAGATGTGCGAATGCCCTGAGGCTCGCAGGGTGAAATACGCCACTGGCACGCTAGAAGGAATAGCACTAACTTGGTGGAACGCCCAAGTTCAGATCTTAGGGTTGGCAGCTGCTAACTCCACCCCCTGGAACGAATTCAAGGAACTTATCAAGCGTGAGTACTGCACAAGGGATGATATCCACAAGTTGAAGAATGAGTTTTATCACTTGAAGATGACGGGGTCAGAGATAGAAGCTTACACGAAGCGATCGAACGAACTGGCTATTTTGTGTCCTACCATGGTAGACCCTCCCATCAAGCGCATCGAGTTGTACCTCAAGGGTCTAGCCTCAGAAATTCAGAGCCACGTTACGTCGGCTAACCTCGATAACATCCAAGACATCCAGCGTCTTGCTCATCGCCTCACGGATCAGGCGGTGGATCAAAACAAGTTGCCCAAACGCATCAGTGCTACCACTTCAGCCGCTACTCCCACTACACTCAGTGACAACAAAAGGAAGTGGGATGGGGATTCTAGCAAAGGTTCAGCATCCGTTCAGTCTCAAGCTCAGAAGCAAAAGGCTGACCACTACCAGAGTCCTAGTCAGCAATCCTCTGGTGGTCATAGACAGAGAAGGTATCAAGGGTTTCACCCCAAGTGTCACAACTGCAACAGGCATCACAGCGGCCAGTGCAACAAGGGTCGTTGTCAAAGATGTCTCAAGATGGGTCACGAGTCCAAAGACTGTAGGAGCCCACGACCTGCAAATCAGAACCAGCAACCGCAACAAGCAGCTCCACAGAACCCACAGCAGCAGCAGCCACAGCGTGGAAACCGGGGATGTTTCCAGTGTGGGGCAGAAGGTCATTACAAACGCGATTGCCCTCAGTTGAACCAGAATCAGAACCGCAACAACAATAACCAGGGTAACGGGCACAACAACGGGGGAAACAACAACAATGGCAACGAGGCAAGGGGTCGAGCTTTCGTGTTAGGACGAGGAGATGCAATGAACGATCCCAATGTGGTTATGGGTAAGTTTCTCCTCGATAATATTTATGTTACTGTTTTATTTGATTCGGGTGCGGATACAAGTTATATTTCTGTGAAAGCTAGTAAATTGTTAAAACGTACATCAACACCTCTAAACACCAAACACGTCGTAGAACTAGCTAACGTTAAGAGTTTAGAAGCCACGCAGATAGTCAGGGGTTGTAGTATCGACTTAGCCGGTCAAGTTTTCTCCATCGACCTTATTCCCATAGTCTTGGGAAGCTTCGACATCGTTATTGGGATGGATTGGTTGTCCCAACATCAGGCAGAGATCTTATGCAGCGAGAAGATTATTCGCATTCCACGTTCTGGTCAAGAACCTCTCGAAGTACAAGGTGACAAGAGTGGTGCAGTGGTTGGCATCATCTCTTTCTTGAAAGCTCAGAAGTGTCTGCGGAAGGGTCACACCGCAATCTTGGCACTCGTTTCAGATGCATCAGCAAGGGAAAAGAAATTGGAGGATATTCCAATTGTACGCGACTACCCTCAGGTGTTTCCTGAAGACTTACCAGGCTTACCGCCTCACCGTCAGGTCGAATTTCAGATCGAGCTCGCTCCAGGAGCAGCACCCATAGCTCGCGCACCATACCGTCTAGCTCCATCAGAATTGGAGGAACTGTCAAAGCAGCTACAAGAGCTCTTGGAAAAGGGCTTCATTCGTCCAAGCTCTTCGCCATGGGGAGCTCCAGTACTATTTGTGAAAAAGAAAGACGGTACGTTCAGAATGTGCATCGACTACCGTGAACTGAACAAGGTGACGGTGAAGAACCGTTATCCTCTTCCGCGCATAGATGATCTATTCGACCAGTTGCAAGGGTCGTGCTACTACTCCAAGATAGACTTGAGGTCTGGTTACCATCAGCTGAGAGTCCGGGATGAGGACGTCTCCAAGACCGCATTCAGAACTCGCTACGGTCACTACGAGTTCCTTGTCATGCCGTTCGGGTTAACGAACGCACCTGCCGTATTTATGGACCTTATGAACAGGGTGTGCAAACCCTATCTTGACAAGTTCGTCATCGTTTTCATCGACGACATTCTGATCTACTCCAAGAGTCAGGAGGAGCACGAGCAGCACCTACGCCTTATTTTGGAACTCCTACGGAAGGAACAGTTGTACGCTAAGTTTTCGAAATGCGACTTCTGGCTTCGTGAAGTCCACTTTCTAGGCCACGTAGTGAACAAGGATGGGATCCATGTCGATCCATCCAAGGTAGATTCGATCAGAAACTGGCCTGCACCACGTACACCAACGGAGATACGCCAATTCTTGGGTTTGGCAGGGTACTATAGACGATTTATTAAAGACTTTTCAAAGATTGCTCAGCCGCTTACATTACTGACACAGAAGGGTGTCACCTATCGCTGGGGAGAGCCCCAGGAGACTGCTTTTCAGCACCTAAAGGATAGACTTTGCAGTGCACCTATCCTCTCTTTGCCAGAGGGCACAGACGACTTCGTGGTTTATTGTGATGCATCCATTCAGGGTCTTGGATGTGTGTTAATGCAGCGCGACAAGGTTATTGCTTACGCTTCACGCCAACTTAAGATTCATGAACGGAACTACACGACGCACGATTTAGAGCTGGGAGCTGTTGTTTTCGCGCTTAAGATATGGCGACACTACCTGTACGGTACCAGGTGCACGATTTACACCGATCACATGAGTCTCGAGCATATCCTTAAGCAGAAGGATTTGAACATGCGTCAACGGCGATGGGTTGAATTACTGAACGATTACGAATGCGCTATCAAGTACCATCCAGGCAAGGCCAATGTTGTGGCTGACGCCCTCAGTCGGAAAGACACTTTACCTCGGCGCGTGCGAGCGCTACAGCTTACGATTCAGTCTAGCCTTCCTGCACAGATACGAGATGCTCAGGCAGAAGCATTGAAGCCCGAAAACGTCAAGGCTGAAGCCTTACGCGGCTCACGACAACGATTAGAACAGAAGGCAGACGGCGCCTACTATGTAACGGGGCGTATTTGGGTCCCACTTTATGGCGGTCTACGCGAACTTGTAATGGATGAAGCTCACAAGTCTCGCTATTCGGTACATCCAGGGTCGGACAAAATGTACCACGACATCAGAACCACTTATTGGTGGCCTAGCATGAAGGCCCACATCGCTACTTATGTTGGCAAGTGTTTGACCTGTGCGAGAGTCAAGGTTGAATACCAGAAACCAGCGGGCCTACTTCAGCAGCCTAAGATACCTCAATGGAAATGGGAAGAAATTTCCATGGATTTCGTTACAGGCCTACCTAGATCCCAGCGTAGGAATGATACCATATGGGTGATCGTGGATCGACTCACCAAGTCTGCACACTTCCTAGCTATAAAGGAAACGGATAAGTTCTCCACTCTCGCAGACATCTATCTCAAAGAAGTTGTTTCGAGGCACGGGGTGCCCACATCCATCATTTCGGATCGCGACGCACGATTCACGTCAGAACTATGGCAAGCGATGCATAAATCTTTCGGCTCACGATTAGACATGAGCACAGCATATCATCCTCAGACGGATGGGCAGTCTGAGCGAACGATTCAAACTCTTGAAGACATGCTTCGGGCATGCGTTATAGACTTCGGCAATGGCTGGGAAAAGCACCTCCCTTTGGTGGAGTTCTCGTATAATAATAGTTATCACACCAGCATTCAAGCCGCTCCATTTGAGGCATTGTACGGGCGTAAATGCCGGTCACCTCTCTGTTGGGCAGAGGTGGGGGATAGTCAGATCACGGGTCCAGAGATTGTTGTGGACGCCATGGAAAAGATAGCACAAATACGACAACGCATGGCGGCAGCACGCGACCGTCAGAAAGCCTACGCGAATAAGCATAGAAAGCCTTTGGAATTTCAGGTCGGGGACCGGGTTTTACTTAAAGTTTCACCCTGGAAGGGTGTGGTACGTTTTGGCAAACGGGGCAAACTAAATCCGCGATATGTCGGACCATTCGAGATCGTAGAGAAAATCGGCAAGGTAGCCTACAGATTGAACCTACCAGCTGAACTCGGGGCAGTTAACAATGTCTTTCATGTGTCGAACCTAAAGAAGTGCCTATCAGATGAAACCCTCATCATTCCTTTTAAGGGACTCACTATCGACGAGCGGTTGCAGTTCGTCGAGGAACCAGTTGAAATCACGGACCGGGATGTGAAGGTCCTCAAAAACAAGAGAATCCCTCTTGTTCGAGTTCGTTGGAACTCCAAACGTGGTCCAGAGTACACCTGGGAACGCGAAGAGAGGATGACAGAAAAGTACCCCCAGTTATTCGGAACCAATGCAACCACTGCTGAGGCTGAAGCTACTACTTCGGAATTTCGGGACGAAATTCCAGATCAACGGGGGGAGGATGTGACACCCCAGGAAAACCAGTGAACGATTGAACTTATCTAGCTTCCTCAGTGAGTGCATACCAAATTTCGGGACGAAATTTCTTTTTAGTTGGGGATAATGTGACAACTCGTATTTAGAACCTATCATTGTGTAACATATGTGAACTTGATTGACTAAGTGAACGATTATTAAATGTTATGTGATATGTGTTTTAATGATTGCGTACATGATACGTTATGTGTTGTATGTATATAAGTTACACGAAACTCGAACCGCACAACACTAGCTCAACCGCATAAGCCAATTGGGCTTTACACTTGCATGCGGACCATTAGAGGCAGCCGAGTTGGGCTCGGCCCATTCCACTTTCACGCAAACAAACACCCACCTATGGGTTGTTCTCTCATTTTAGTTAAAACACATCAAAACACACAAAACCCTAGACTTCCTCTTTCTCTCTCGTTTTGCTTGGAACCCGACGGCACAAGACATCCTCTTGATCGGATCAAGTTTTCTGTTAACCGGTTAGTGTATATTGTTGCTTGTTACTCGATTGTACGTTTAATGTTTGAACATGCTCTATGTTGATCTTGTGTAGTGATTAGGGTTATGATTCTTGCCACTGTTATCGTATGTTAATCAAGTAATCATGGTGTGATAATCGGCTACAAGCTCACATGAATCGGATGTATGTTAATATAAAAACCGATTGAATGTATATTCGGGTATCATGTCTTGTTGATTGAATGGTTAGATAATTGGTTATGATATGATTTTAGGGCTCATGAGAATTGGATATTTGATGTTTAAACCTTTGGTTGATCGAAAATAGTCATGCTTTGAAACTGATAACTTGTTAATTGATAGATGATAAGTATGGAAACATTGTGATTGATTGGCATGATGTATGTTTGTAACTGATTTCCATAAGTTTCGGGTATATTCAAACTAATCGCACAAATGGATCAATCACACAAGACTAGCCGATCGCACAAGGGAGCCCACTCGTACAAGGCTCCTGGATCGCACAAGGCCTGTCTATTTGGGCCTGTTGAACTGTGATGTTATTGGGCCGGACCGCCCAAGGCCCCCCACTCGCACAAGATGGATTGGATCATACAACCCAATCCAATCGCACAACATAATTCCCGGTCGCACAAGAGGCATGAACCGCACAAGTGTTATGTTTGTTAACTATTGGGCCGTATGTTAAATTGTTGGGTTGGGCTCGTCCGATCGCACAAGACAAGTCGGATCGCACAAGGCCTTTTTATGGGCCGAGTATGTTATGTTTTGGACTTCTCTTCTGTTGGGCTTAAGTATAGTTGGGCCGGGATTATGCGGATCGCACAACATGTTGGGCCGATTACTATTGGGTTATTTTACTCGCATAAGTTGGATACTTTGTTTGACTGTTATGTGTTTACCATGATATTCACATGTTTGTAACGTGTTAACTTATGTGATACGTACGTGCATTACTTGAGTCAAAACCTGACTTGTGTGTGGTAACCCTGTTAGGACATGGTTGACCACCCTTAGTTCAAGAACCCTCTCCTTTTGTATATCTGCCGAGCAAACCAAGGTGAGTTCACACAGCCAAGGCATGGGATTCCCGGGTTGGGAATTGGGTTGGACTGTTTGATATGGAATGATTACTCGTACTTACGCAATCACTAGACTATAGACCATCGTCCTCAGGATAGTCAGGACACTTACGTAAAACCTGCGTAAACTAGTATCTGCCATTGTCTCCCGGGTCAGGAGGACACTTACGTAAATCCTGCGTAACCTAATACCCACTACTGTCTTCCGGGTCGGAAGGACACTTACGTAAATCCTGCGTAAACCCCACGCGTACCACTGTCCTCGTGGAAGGGCACTCACGTAAATCCTGCGTGACCTAGTACGTATTCCTGTTCTCGGTTTAAGAAGAACACATGGTAGCAAATAGTCTAGTAAGTACCATAATGGGAATCCCCCATTATAGAGAATAAATGTGAGAATCCCTCACCAGTAGTATACACTTGTATGGGAAGCCCCCACTAGATGAACTTACGCATTACTGTTATGTACTTACTTTCTGTGAACTCGCTCAACTAGTTGTTGATTATTTGTTGCATGCCTTGCAGGACCTTAGGTACTTAAGGAGCTTGCACAAGGAGGAGCAGGTCGTTGTGGGCAAAGGATCGTGAATGCTATTTGAACACTTATGATATTTCACACATTAATACTTATGTTTGGGTTTACTTAAATGCTTCCGCTATACTTAATTATGTTGGTTTGATAAACACTTTTCGTATTGATGGATAATTATTACTATTTATTACATGTTCAATATGATTGGTGGCTTGATCCTGGTCAGTCACGCTCCCAAGCGGTGGTACTCCGCAGGTGGATTTTGGGGGTGTGACAAAATCGATTACCAAAAACGATCAGTTTCCCCGAAACAAGACCCACGTGTCTTGAAAGAAAGGGAAAAGAAGTTAAAGCAAAAGAATCAAAAGGTAATTGAAAAGGCCTTAAAATCAGAGGTCAAAGAAGAAAAACCTGTACAAGCAAAACCTGAAACTGTAAAACCAGTAAATGCTGAAACAATAAATACAAATACTGGTAAAAGACAAACAGCTTGGAAGCAAAAGCAGGTAATTCAATCAGGGGGAGCACCACAGGTTCCTTTTCCTAATCATCAAGTGATTGAAATCACTTTCCTTGATGATCAAGGACGACCCAAGTCCACAAAGGCTTGGGTCCCCCTCTCAAACTGATAAGTTAGTTGCATATTCAGGCGGCTCTAGGAGGAACTATTAATAGTCATTGGATTGTTGATAGTGGGGCTTCCAGGCACATGACGGGCGACTATCGTCTTCTTTTCGATGTGCGAAGTATAAGAGGAGGATATGTCGCGTTTGCTGGAGACAAAGGAGGGTATATCACCGGCGAGGGAATGATCTCAAATGGAGTTGTGAGTTTCGACAAAATCAATTATGTGCAACAGTTGGATCACAATCTCCTGAGTGTTTCTCAGATCTGGGACAAGAAGTTCACCGTGCATTTTGATGATGCCGGTTGTTATGTGCTGAAGCCAGGATTCAAGATTCCCGAAGAATGGATTCTCTTATCAGCACCAAGAGTTAATGATTTGTATGTCCTCGATATGAGCCAAGCAATAACTAAGTCCAAACAAGTTACTTGCTTTATTTCAAAAGCCACTGAAAAGGAGACGATCTCTTGGCACAGACGGATGGGTCATATTCACCTCAGAAAAATGAATCACCTTGTCAAAAACAATCTGGTGAGAGGTGTCAATGTGAAGAATTTTCAACTTCAAGATGTCTGTGTGCCGTGTCAGAAAGGGAAGCAGATCAAGAAATCACATCCATTGAAGAAGGTTAACACTGTAAACATGCCACTCGAACGTCTGCATATGGACCTTTTCGGCCCAGTCAAACACAAGAGTGTGCACGGGGAGGTTTTCTGCTTGGTAGTCACTGATGACTATTCAAGATTTTCATGGTCCACAAGAGCGAGACTCCAGAAATTCTAAAGAATTTGATCACCTTGTTGGAAAATCTTTATAATCTAAAGGTGAGGCGAATTCGAAGCGACAACGGAACCGAGTTCAAAAACAGGGTTATGGATGAATTTTGCACTGCAAAAGGAATCCTTCATGAATACAGCTCTCGGTACACGCCACAACAAAACGGAGTCGCTGAAAGAAAGAACAGAACCTTAATTGAGACTGCAAGAACCATGTTGGTTGAGTCTCAGCTTCCAGTTCGATTCTGGACTGAAGCTGTTGCCTCGGCTTGCTACACGTTAAACAGGGTTCTCATAGTGAAAAGACATGGCAAAACGTGCTTCGAACTCCTACACAAGAAGACTCCTGACTTGGAATATCTAGAACCTTTTGGTGCACCATGTACCATGATTGAGCCTGACGGGAAGTTTGGTGCCAAAGCTATCGAAGGTTACTTCCTTGGGTATGCTACTCCTAATCTGCGAGTATGGAACCTGACTACCAAGAACATTGAAGAGTGGGGTGAAGTAAAAGTTCAAAGATATTCTAATCCACCGAAGCCTTCTGGAGATCCATGGATGTTCGACTATGATGGTCTTTTCGACTCATTCAATCTGCCGACATTTGATGATGACAATGCAATTGCTCAAATGTTGTCTGAAAGCGAGAATGCGACTGGCTCTCAGTTAGTTCGCCCAATCATTGTTGACTCACAAGCATCTTCTTCTGTCAACAATCTCGTTTCAAATGAGGTGTTTAATGATGCTGTCGATTACAATTTGTCATCGGAAGATGAGGAGTATGTTGATGCAAATGATGGTGAAGCACTGCGTCGGTTCAAGGTACTTCAGAAGCAACGGATCCAGTGTCTGCGCAAATTGTCCAAGAAGAAAATGCATCATCTTCTACAACTCAACAGCTTCAGAATGATATCGGGAATTTAAATATCAATAACTTGAGGACCAATGTTGAAATTCCTCCAGTTCATGAAACCCGAATTCATAACATTCATCCTCAGCAGAATATTATAGGTGATGTTCTCAGTGGTGTAAGGACAAGGAATCAAATCAGAAATAACGAAAATGCTGGCTTGTATGCTGAGATACGAGAATCGGGACAACAAAATGATTGGTCATTCGCCTGCTATGTTAGCCAAGAAGAGCCTAGATCTTGGAAGGAGGCATCGAAAGATGATTCCTGGGTGGAAGCCATGCAAGAAGAACTTCAGCAGTTCGAGAAGTTGGGCGTATGGAAATTGGTTGATAGGCCCGACCACTACAAGAAGATCGGAACTCATTGGGTGTTTAAGTGCAAGAAGGACGACCGTGGGATTGTTGTCTGAAACAAAGCAAGGTTAGTTGTTCAAGGCTTCAGTCAAATAGAAGGTATTGACTACAATGAAGTGTATGCACCTGTTGCTCGTCTGGAGGCTATTAGAATCTTTCTAGCCTACGCATCCTTCAAGAAATTCAAGGTGTACCAGATGGATGTTAAAAGTGCATTTCTTCACGGAGTAGTCGAAGAGGAAGTATATGTCGAGCAACCACCGGGGTTTGAAGATCCATTACATCCTGACAGAGTTTTACTACTTAACAAGGCGCTATATGGTCTTCATCAAGCACCCCGAGCCTGGTATGAGACACTGTCTACGTACCTGCTGAACAACGGGTTTAGACGGGGTTTGATCGATTGTACCCTCTTTATCAAAGAAAAAGGTGAAGATCTTCTGTTGGTACAGGTATACGTCGATGACATTGTCTTTGGTTCTACCGATGATAAGTTATGCAAGGAATTTGAGAAGGTGATGCAAGAACGATTCGAGATGAGTGCGATGGGTGAAATGACGTTCTTCTTGGGTTTGCAAGTTAATCAGTCCGAATCTGGAATTTTTATCCATCAAACCAAGTACGTCGGAGACATCTTGAGCCGGTTCCAGATGTCCGATTCGAAGCCAATTTCTACTCCTCTTCCGCAGAATCACGGGATTACTCCAGATGAAAAAGGGGAAGCTGTGGACTCTTCACTTTATCGTGCTATGATTGGATCTTTAATGTATCTCACCGCATCAAGACCCGACATTATGTATCCAACGTGCCTTCTCGCCAGATACCAAGCGAATCCGAAGGTCTCTCACTATGCTGCTGTCAAAAGGATTTTTCGTTATCTGAAGGGTTGCCCTGACACCGGGTTATGGTACCCTAAGGATGATAACTTCGATCTCAAGGCTTACAGTGATTCTGATTTCGGCGGCTGCAAGAAAGATGGCAACTCAACTACAGCAGGATGTCAGTTCTTAGGCAATCGCCTAGTCACTTGGCAGTGCAAGAAGCAGACATGTGTGGCTACGTCTACATGTGAAGTGGAATACATTGCTGCGTCTAGTTGCTGCTCCAGGTTCTATGGATCCAACAACAGATGCGGGACTACGGTTTTGAATTCCTAACTACTCCTATTTATGTTGATAATGAAGCTGCTTTACAGATCACTAGAAATCCTGTACAGCACTCAAAAACGAAGCACATCGATATTAAATATCACTTCATACGTGATTGCTTTGAAAAGAGACTTATCGATGTGGTTTACATTCATACCGATCACCAACGTGCCGACCTTTTTACCAAAGCATTTGATAAATCAAGATTCGATTATTTACTTTTGGTAAACGGCATAAAGGTGAAGCAAGAGTAACCGACATCGGAAAATCGTTTTTGTAAATATTTTTCTAAAACCAAAAATCCAAAAATATGTTTTTACTTTATTTTATTTTTGAATTTTAGGGGGAGAAAGTTTCAAGGAAAATACAAAAACATTGAAAAACCGCAAAAATACAAAAATATGTCTACTTTATTTACTTTCTGCATTTAAGGGGGAGAAAATTCAGAAAAACACAAAAACAATAGAAAAACAAAAATGAGTTTCTTGGTAATATAAGAGAAAATGATATTACATCAGAGGTCGGTCGAAACATGTTTCTAGAAATCAAAAGAAAAGAAAATGATAAGTAGCTCTACTAATGATGTACCGGTAGACTCACGATCATTTTAAAGTATGCAGGAGATATAAACATAACGAACTGAAAACCGTGTGGGAACCGCTCATTGGCATATGGTCTTGGTACCAAAATTTCGTTTGATAGATTGCCGAGGTCCTGAGATATTCGGGGTTTATGATGTTTATCATCTGGGTATCATGGTTGTTTCTATAAAAGACAAAGTCTAGTTCTTCCATGATACCATACATACGTGTACATACTGCATTCGACCTCAATAAGTGATAAACAATCACATGTCCAAACAAATAAGTGATAAAATATCACATTTATCCGGGAGTCAAGTTCGTCTCTCTGCTGTACGGAAGTACTGACCTGTTCACGGACTTGCTCCTGTGCCCTCATGCATATGAAAATCAAGTTCCTCATCAATAAGTGATTCTATCACATAGGGCTTGTTTTCAAATCAAATAAGTGACTTGTTCACATTTTATATACGTTAAAAACGGATGATAAATGGTATACTCGCCAGTAAGATGAACTCTCGTGCATACCTTGATACGGGAATGTGTCGTGAGTGGATGAACACCGGTCGGTAAGTATAAATCATACCTTAAATGTATCTCAATGTATTATGATTACACTTGATCGCTGAGTTTAAGTGGATAACAATATCGGTAATTGTGGTAGAATACTTATCCATATCTCTAAAAGAATATTAAAAGGAAATGTGTTTTGACAAAAGACCGCAAACTGATATGATTCTCTTCGCCAGAAACTCGCAAAAATATTGTTGTGTTTGTACATATTTATTTACTGCTTAACTTTACTGCTTAACTTTTATTGTTTTATTTTAAACAGTTTTGTCGTTTGGTGCATATCAGCACGACATTAGCGGTGATGTCGTTTGATAACATTCAAAGGATATTAAACTTGTTGTCTTTTATTTTATCAAAACCCAAAAAGATTTTCAGTTTAATATTATTTTTTGATTAACCGATGTTGGTGCTCGATCAGATACCTGGCAAGCCGAGATACTTCATAAAACTGACCTTTGCAGAACTTCATAACGGGCAATTTTTCAAAATGGTCGTTTCTGAAAACTTTTAAGAATTTGAAGGGTTTGAATTGCAAATTCCCAAAATCCAAAGTGTTGGTGAAAATCTGATCCTTCGAGGAAGCAATGGCCCTCGAAAGATCAGATGGTCAATGAAAGTCAATGAAAGTCAATCTTGATGCTCGAAAGATGAATTGGTCAACGAAGGATTTGACCAATAGGATCCTTCGAGCTGATCAGACTTTTCGAAAGATGGATCAGGTCGAAAGATATCCTTCGAGGATCGTCTTTCGAGGTTGTTGAGGGTTCCCACAAATATCTGGTATCTTTCGATCCAGATCTGGATCCTTCGACCCAAAGTCTCATCTTTCGAAGCACCTTTTCATCTTTCGAAAGGTTAATGATCCTTCGAGGCGGTTCGCGTTTCGAGGACAGAGTATAAAAGTGGGTCTTCTTCTTCATTTCAACTTAACAGTTCAAATTTCATCTCAAAACCTCTGATCCTACCAAAACTCTGCCAAAATCGAAACAAAAGTTAGGCTATCAGGATTACAACAACAATCACGGTAGGATAATCCTAATACACTTAACAAACAACAACATGAACACTTCATCTGATCATGTGATTTTATTTTTTTCTTGTTCTTATACTTATGAAAAAGATGAGATGAAATGTGATATATATGTAGTGTGAATGTGTTAGTGGTAGGTTTTGATGATCATCAGGTTTACTCGGATGAAACATGGGATGGTAGTTTCTGATGTCAAGGGTTTTGGGTTTGGGTTAACCACAGTTCTGTTTTGGGGATTTTGTTTTAAATCGGACATCAGATGTAATGTATTTGACACTAGGATGTTGATGTTTTTGATTGGTTTTGATGTTGATGTTTTTAAATGGTATGAAACACACTTAAAACAATCACCGGAAAACACGCTGATGAACAGTGTCACCGGAAAACATCCTTCGATCACGAAAGATGATGTTCCTTAACCTCGAAAGATGGACTGCAAAATATCCTTCGAACTGAGACTCGAAGGATACTAAGCTTTTTGAAGGATCCATGATCAACCAAACATCATCCTTCGATTGATCAGATCCTTCGATTGACCAAGATATCTTTCAAAAATTAATGATCTTTCGTAAGTTGATCCTTCGATAAGGCCTTTCATCTTTCGAGGAAAATAACATCTTTCGATCAAGTGTCAATCCTTCGATGTCTAAATGGAATCCTTCGAGGAAACAACACTTAGAAATTTTTCAAGAAACTGAAATCTTTCTAAGTGTGAAATCCTTGTTGACTGTTTGACTGTTTTCTAATTACGTGTCCTTGTTTTCATGAACAGAAATGGCACCGAAAGAGAAGAAGGAACGGGCAAAACCAACTAAGAAAGAAAAGTCTGAAGTTGAATCTATGTCCGAGCCAAGACACAACATGGCCGCGTATCTGCAACCGGTAGACAAAGTTAGTCCGGAATACGATGGGATAATGCAGTATCTTCACCGGGCACGAATCAACTATGCAATTACTACACAGCACACCGCTTACCAGTCCCAGATCAAGGAATTCTGGAATTCTGCTGTGGTTGAAACAGTGAATAACCAAGAAGTGATTAGAGGATTCATTACTGAGAAACCCGTGGTGATCACCGAGAACACCATCAGAGCGCGTTTGCAATTGGGAGATCAACCAGAAGATTCGACTTCTATTGATTTACAGTGTCAGCGTGGTTTATTGATGAGGCTACGTTACAGCGATAATGTGCTAGCAAATCAGATAAACAAAGGGTTCATGCCGTTACGATACAAGTTTTTATTGCATATTCTTATTCACTGTCTGAGCAACAAACGGTCTGGATACGATTTGTCGCCTATTGAATTGACGGGATTGTTTACGGCTTTAATTCTGAACAAGCCGTTCAACATATCACGTTACATCTTTGACAATCTGAAAGAGAATGCCCGCAGGCCACTTCCGTCAGCAAATCAACGGACGTCAACCAAGTTTTGGTTATATCCAAGATTCTTGCAAATGATGATGGATGATCAGATTCCGAATCTTCCCAAGGTTGAAGCAGATATTCTACCAGTTAATCCGATGAACGAGCGTACATTGCTGATCTTCAAGTCTATGTCTAAGTATAAGGAATCCAATCCAGTCAGAAAGCTTATTGGCCACCTCGATGATGTATCCTACGAGGCACCACAGAACCACAAGTGGCGTCGAGATGCAAGTGATTCTGATGACGAAGAGCCCAGGTTAATCGCGTTGGCTAACACACAACTAGAGGCTAAGCACGGAGTTAAAGCATCGAGCAAGAAGTCTGCTGGCAGTTCCAGTGCTGCAACACATGTTGAAATTGATGTGAATGTTGTTGCGGAAGAAGTTCAAGGAGTGTTCGTCGAATCCGACAAAGGTAAAGGTAAGGCGGACGAGCCGAGGAGGTTGGTGGATGAAAGCAGTTCGTCTTCTGATGATGAAGGAGGTTCTGGTAATGATTATTCATCTTCTGAGGATGATAATCCTCCTCCACCAGGGATGCGAAAGGTTTATGATCAGCGCGGGAATTTTCGTGGTCTTGAACGTATAGAGAAACCAGTTAGTGCCGCAGAATCTGACAAAGATGATGATTATATTCATGCTGCTCCTGGTTTGGTTAGAAAGAAGAGGAAAGCAGGAAAACAGGGTACTCGTACTTCAAAGAAATCAAAGGACGGATCAGGGTCAATGGGTGAAACTGCTGGTGATGTCCCTATACCTGATTCGATCCAGCATTCAACGCCTCCAGAGCATCAGTTACCACCTGTCAGTGATCAATTAACTACATCAGAGATGCTGGCGCTGGTCTCTTCTCCGCAGACGTCTTCTGGGACACGCACGGCGACTGTTGATCAACAGCCGCCTGCAACTCCTGTCTCAGGTACACACGCACGTCCTCCTCTTGTTATTACTGGTCCAACAGGTACTTCCGGTCCATCTGGTCAGTCTGGCTCCTCAGGACCTGAGCCTTCACGGCCGACTCTAGCAGAAACATTGTCTGGTTTGTCTGAAGCTGAGAGAATTCACTTCCTGATCGAACAAGTCAGTGAATTGGGTAACTTAGTCAGTCGGAATACTAGAAAGATTGAAGAGTATCGTGAACAGCGAACACGGGATGTGGAGGCACACAACAAGCTAGTCTCAATTGTTAGTGCTCAGAATCTTAAGATAAAAGAACAAGCTCTAGAGATTGAAAGGCTGAAAGAAGCAAACAGGGCTCGTGATAGGGAAGTTGAGATAATGAAAGGGCATAGCACTGTGTTAGAGCATGAGGCAAAAGTGTTAAAGCAGAAGCATGAAGAGCTGTCGGATCGCTATAAAAATCGTGATGATCGATTAATAGAAGCCTTCAAGCCTGTTCAAGCAAACTTCAAGAAAATTGATCACAAAGTAGTTACGCTTTGGAATGAAAGGTGCAAAGCATTAGGCATCGTTCCCTCAAAGCGTGGCGATGACAAAGACGATGATGCAGCAAATCCTGATCAACCAGCTGCCTCAGGTTCTGGTGCAACTGCATCCGGTGCTGCAGGTGGGTCTGGTACGTCTCAAGATGCTCCTACTGCTGCTCCAACAGCTACTACTGGTCCGTCTGAGCAGACTGAAACGTTGGAAGCTTCGGCAGGGTTTGAACATGTTAGTCTTGAACCGGAAGCGTTTACCGATCTCCCTGAATCCTCAATTGTTCAACAGTATCATCCAGTCACGGGTGAACTATTAGAAGAGGGAGAACACGTTACAGAGATGTCTGATGAACGTATATTAGCTCTGAAGGAATTGGCTGAAGTTGATTTGAAGACGATCGATGATACTCCGTTAGTTCCGGACGAAACCGATTTCTCTACGATTGAAGAAATCTTCATCGGTTCGGATCCGGAACGTCCTGTTTATGTTGGTCAAGATAATGCGGAGTTTAATGCGCTTGATGATGAGTTTGTGGCGGCAAAGACAGCAGAATTTACTAATCCTTCTTCAGATTCTCCTACAACTCAAGAAAACCGTGAGAAGACCGTGAACGAATGGCGAGCGGATTTCCTAGCTAGGAATCCTCCTCCGCTCCCTCCGTTGGATCAGGCCAACTACATGAATCTGGAAAAGAATCAGGCTCGGGGTCGTATTATCAGCTGGATGTTCATCAAGGAGCTTCACTGCATGGTTGTGAAGCGAGAATGCGGCCTTCAGTACTTCAGGACTCTTCTCAGCATTCTTTCACTTCCTTATTATGATGTTGCGGTTTTGGCTCAGCTGAGGGTTATTAATCGAGTCGAAGACAAGATGGTGAATCTGTTCGCCAAGAAGATCAGGTTGGAACGAAGAATTGGTTGGAAGGATCCGCTATACAGGCCGCAGTTCCCTCGATACGAGCAGATCAGGTTCACGCTTGATCCAGATACAAATACTGCTCGTTATCGATTGGTTTATGATCCTCCGAAGTTGATGAAGAAAATACCATTGTTGAAGATGAGGACAGATTTTCTGGGTAACTTTCGTTGCTGGGTTTATGATGCAGATACTGGAGAAGCGGTGATCTTATTCCAAGACAGTCAGGAGAACTTTCGAATGATAGATCCGATGTGGATTACTAACATGTCCAGGTCGGATATTATTATTCTTAAGGATCACGAGATCAACTACTTGGTTAGGGATCGTGCACAAGCAATGAAGTTTCAGAAGATGGCTTTATATTGCTTCAACCTACTTGTGAATGCGGGAAGTGCATGGTCAACGCATCACTTAAGGGTTGAAAGGACGTCAGAGACTTGAAGACACGAAGATCGAGACAAAGCTACAGCCAAGGGGGAGTTTGTTGGTGCACTTGTGTCTGTACTTTGTCTGTATTTTGTCATGATATAAAACGATGTCTTTTGTTAGTCTTGTTTACGTCTTATGTTTGTTATATGTGTGTTTGATGTAAGTTTGACCAAGTCAACCATCCTCCTGGTTTGACTTGGCCAAACAGTTAACACATGGTTTTGTAATATGTTTGTGTCGAAGGATGAGTCATCGAAGGATTGTTTATATCCTTCGATGAGCTCGAAGGATAAACCTTCGATGGATGTAGATGGACCTCGAAGGATATCATCCTTCGAGGTATATGTGGTCCTTCGACAGGTTTCAGTTCGATAGATGATCTTTCGATCAGTCTATCTGATCCTTCGACCAGACAATCTGTGATGAGTATATATAGTCATGTAATGTGTTCACTTCATTATGTGAGTGAACTTAGTCTTGTAGAGAGCGTATTTTCAGTTTGGTCAAGGGCTGTAACCGTGTCCACTGAAATACAAGAGAAAACTTTGATATCTTGTGTGTCTACCTTTCTCTTTGTAGCTTGTGTTCTCATATAAACTACCGGTTTGCATTCTAGCTTGGATTCCGCACTTGCTAGTGTGTTAAACATAACAAGAATAAGGTTTAACCTCGACCTCCAGGGGACCTACATCTTTTTACAACGAAACTCATTTTTGAATTTTATCATGTTTTTGGCTTTTTCAAATTTTCTAATGTTTTTGGATTTTCTGAAATTTTCTACTCCCCCTAAAATGCAAACACGTTAAAGAAATTTGAAAACTATCTAAGCTCTTGACCCACTTGAAGAAAATTCAAAACAAACTGTACAGAAACATGACAACCGATATCAAATCGCCTCAATTCGCCATTCACTAGGCATAAACAATCTGAACTCCCCCTTTCACAAACCATTTTCTCATTTAGATTTCAAAACACTTAAGTTTGTTTTAATCAAAATGATTTTTCCGGAAAATGAGTTTGTTTTTACCACTTGTAAGTTAGCACTTGTTTAAGTATGGGGATATGGTTCATCATCTTGTCAGTTTTATCAAATGTAGTAAATCAAGTACAACTTAATGTCCTTGATTCGCTGTTTGCTATCAAGCAACCTCTAAACCACTTGTAAGAATAACCACTTGTAGGTATAACCAATCAATACCAATTGTAGGAATGAATCATCTACATTTTACCCATCAAAGTGCTGATTCCTGCTTCGCACTTACCAATCTGGAAGCTCCGGCGTAGTCATTCAACCTATAAACATTCAAACACTTATCAAAAATTTTCATACACAATCATCAAAACATGAATGATGCCGATTCATGATCCACGATATAAACTTGGGATCTCCGGCGTAGTCCTAAGACTTTAAGGGAAACAGACTTCCATCCAAGTCTTCTCAGACTTGATGGCTTTCAACTCTTGCGCAGTGGGGTTGTATGTTGCCTTTTTAGTCGCATAAAAATCTTTAACCCCCTTTGCTTTCCCGTTCAACATTTTCCCAAAAATTTTCTTAACACTTCCATTAAATGTTTTTTCGACATCAAATTCATTTTTCTCAGTATAAAACTGTTTCGAGATATCAACTTTTCCAATTTTCTTTTTAACTTCTTCAAATTTCAGTGATGGAAACTCATCATCAGTCACTGAAATTTTCACCTCACCTTGTGGCTCTTCTGGCTTTGTGGAACCAGATTCATCGCCTACTTTCTCTTCAACATTTTTAACAACCCACATTTGGTTGTCTTTCTCTTTCTTTTTATAAAAATTCTTATTCGAACACTCACCAACCTCATAAGTTGAATTTTCAAAAATTTTAAGTGTATTGGTTGGTGGTTCATCATTAACAATCTTTTCTTTTAATTTCTGAGAAACTCCCTGTTTTGTCTTGGCATTTTTCTGAAAATTCCATACAATGTGACCAGCTTCATTGCACTTGTAACAGGTTCGAGTCTCTCTTTGATAAAACACTTCAGTTCCATTCCTTCTCTTCTCAGTGAGAAACTCCTGATTTGACTGTCTCCAGAATGGTTTCTTTTGTTCATCTTCTGAACTTCCACCTGAAACAAATTCTGTTTTTGTTTTAGTATTTTTCTCATTTTTATAGTTTTCTGGTGGAATAAAACCAACGCCTTTCTTTTTGTAGCTACGATTTTGGTTAGGTTTCTTTTGAAAACCAGAACCAGAATTGTAACCCTTTTTCTTGTTTAGACGTTGTTGAACTCTTGAAGTGTATTTTTTAGGTTTTTCAATAAGATTTAAATCTTTTATTTCAGAAATATTGATTTCTACCATTTTGAAAACCTTTTTAATCAAGTTAAAACGAACACTTCTTATTGGAAATTCTTTGTCATAATATAATTTGTCCGAATCATTTAAAGTGTATGCAACTTCAAATGTTTCATCATCCAAATTTGCTTTCGATAACAAAAATTCTTTACTGTAAGACCGTTTGATCGACGACTTTGGACTGTTTGTCACACCCCCTAAAATCCACCTGCGGAGTATCACCGCTTGGGAGCGTGACTGACCAGGATCAACCCACCAATCATATAGAACAATATATATAGTAAAAGTAATTGCTATTAAACCAAACCCAATCCATATGAAAGGTGTTCCAAAAACATAAGTAAGTTATCATTGTTTAGCGGAAGCGTATAAATAAAACCCATCGTAATAAAGCATCAAGTATCAAAAGTGTTTAACAAGATAATCACGAACCAAGCCCACAACGACCAGCTCCTCCCTGTGCAAGCTCCATATATCTAACGACCTGCAAGGCATGTAACAGAGGATCAACAACTAGTTGAGCGAGTTCACAGAAAGTATATGCGTAATAGTAAGTTCGTTTGTAACATGTGGCTCTACTGGGCCGATAGTACGTTCTATTGGTGGGGGCTTCCCATGTTGTATATCCACTAGACTATTCGTAACCATATGTGTTCTTCACAATCCGAGAACAGTAGTAAGTATAAGTTCACGTAGATCTTACGTGAGTATCCTTCACATCCGAGGATAGTAATTAAGTATAAGTATCCTTCACAACCGAGGATAGTAATATGTATAAGTATCCTTCACAACCGAGGATAGTAATTAAGTATAAGTATCCTTCACAACCGAGGATAGTAGTATGTATAAGTATCCTTCACAACCAAGGATAGTAGTAAGTATATGTGTACGTAGATTTGCACGTATGTGTCCTTCACAACCGAGGACGATGGTATGATAGTCTAGTGATAGTGTCAATACGAATCTATTCAACCTTATTCCTTTAAAACCCATTCCCAAGACCCGGGAATCCCATGCCTTAGTAAGGGTGTGAACTCACCTTGGTTTGCTCGGTATGCTATGCTCTAGGGTTTATCAAATGTCTAAGTCCGTTACACACGACCTAGGATATGTTGCACATGATACGATGTAAGTGTTTGCATCAAATTAGGGTTTGCAAGTCATTGATAATCAAGAAACTGTGTTTTGTGTGCTTATTGTGTACAGGATGATATCACATGCAAGATCATACGGTTGTATTCAGTATTATACGATTATATACAATCATACATCACGTAAACAGTTATTCGTATTCACGTAATTCATGCGTCGTGCGAATATTAACCTAATTGCCACTGTTAACGTACTTAACATATAACCACATATTATCATACAGGATTCTGATCTTGGCATCCTAATTCATTATGTCTCTTCAAGTATTATTTGAATTCAGGACATGTATCATCACTATACTTCAGATCATATACTCAATCAAAACTCAGACAGTTCAATATTTGACAGTCGAATCTTGCATACAATCATTAAACTCAAACATCATGTAAAAGCATATAACTTCTGACCAAAGGCACCAAGCATAACTCAGACAAGCAATCTCTAGTGAAACTCAGACTATGTGTGTTTGCATTATAAAGTTTGGACATGGCGCATGCATTAAAAAGTCGGACAAGTTAGTAGCATTAACAAACTCGGACATGGGGAAGGGGATATCCCTTCACAAACTCGGACAGGGCTTTAAGCCCAAACTCGGATCACATATAGGTTTAAAGTCGGACCAAAGAGTTTCATTGAAGAAACTCGGACATGGGGAGGGGTTACAAACTCGGGCAAAGTGTGTGGATCATGAAACTCGGACAAAACATGTTCATAAAAGTCGGACCATGGCCTTAGGCCCTAAACTCGGACCATTGGATATTTTACAAAGGTCGGACTAAAGGATCAAGGCCCTAAACTCGGACCTCTTGTGATCATTTCAAAGGTCGGCTAGGTTATAACAAGGAAACTCGGACACAATCATATATATTAAACCTCGGACTATGCTTGGTGAATTAAACTCGGACCTATGTTACTGATTGAAACTCGGGCTTGATAAGTTATTCAAAACTCAGACTATATAATTTGCATAAAGCTCGGACTAGACATCATGTTATTATAAACTCAGACATATGTTTTCACAAACTCTGGGCAACATTAATCATATGAATCGTAAAGATTAAAGCAGTTACGTTTTCTATGTTTCATCATTCTAAAAACCCTAACTTCATACGCAATGACGGCAGAACATAACAAATCATCAAATGCTAATCAACAACAACAATTACCACAATGATAACCTATCCAGCATGTATCTAATCATGTCATAATCTCAACTATTCAAGATCAAATCACAGAATATCACATGAGAAACTAGGGTTTTCCATGAACACATAATCAAGAAATCTATAAACAATAATCATTTGATAGAATCAAGAAATCAACAAACATTAATCATTTACCTTGTGATGATCCTAGAGAAATGTGGAATCAAAAGTGATGATTAGCTTGTCAATCTTGATGGTGATGATTGCTATAGAGCCAAAGAAATGAAAGTACGTGCTTGGATTCTTGTGAGAGGTTTAGTGAATGATTTAGGGTTAAGTATAGTTTAAGTTCACTAATGGCCCTCTACACCCTTAACTAATATATTTTACTATAGTACACCATCTCAAATAGTTTCACAGTTTCACCACCAAGGTTATACATTTGACAAGTTTATCACAATTAACACATAGTCATGCACAATCACACAATACACTTCATTGTATTAAAACGTATACAATTCTATAGCAATCAATTGTGCAAATAAACAGCTAAACAATACATGAACGTGCAATAAATGCGAAATAGAAATCTTGGAAATTCGAGTTGTCACATTATCCCCAACTTAAAAGAAATTTCGTCCCGAAATTTGGTACGCACTCACTGAGGAAGCTAGGTAAGCTGTACTGTTCACTGGTTTTCCTGGGGTGTCACATCATCCCCCCGTTGATTTGGAATTTCGTCCCGAAATTCTGCAGTAGTAGCTTCGACCTCAGTAGTGGTTGCATTGGTCCCGAATAACTGGGGGTACTTTTCTGTCATCTGGCCTTCGCGTTCCCAGGTGTACTCTGGGCCACGTTTGGAGTTCCAACGAACTCGAACAAGAGGGATTCTCTTGTGTTTGAGGACCTTAACATCCCGGTCCGTGATTTCAACTGGTTCCTCGACGAACTGCAACCGCTCGTCGATAGTGAGTTCCATGAAAGGAATTATGAGAGTCTCATCTGACAGGCACTTCTTCAGATTCGACACGTGAAATACATTGTGAACTGCACCGAGTTTAGCTGGTAGGTTTAGCTTGTAGGCTACTGGGCCTATTCTTTCAGTGATTTCGAACGGTCCAACATACCGTGGATTGAGTTTGCCTCGTTTACCAATCGAACCACACCCTTCCAGGGTGAGACTTTAAGTAGCACTCGATCCCCAACTTGGAATTCGAGCGGTTTTCTGCGTTTGTTTGCGTAAGCTTTCTGACGGTCACGAGCCGCCGCCATGCATTGTCGTATTTGTGCAATCCTTTCCGTAGCGTCAACTACCATTTCTGGGCTTGTAATCTAACTATCCCCCACCTCTGCCCAACCGAGAGGTGACCGGCATTTACGTCTGTACAATGCCTCGAATGGAGCGGCTTGTATGCTGGTGTGGTAACTGTTATTGTACGAAAACTCCACTAAAGGGAGGTGCTTTTCCCAGCTGTTGCCGAAATCGATAACACACGCCCGAAGCATGTCTTCTAGAGTTTGAATCGTTCGCTCAGACTGCCCATCCATCTGAGGATAATATGTTGTGCTCATGTCTAATCGTGAGCCAAAAGATTTGTGCATCGCTTGCCATAGTTCTGATGTGAATCGTGCATCCCGATCTGAAATGATGGAGGTGGGCACCCCGTGCCTCGAAACAACTTCTTTAAGATAGATGTCTGCGAGAGTGGAGAACTTATCCGTTTCCTTTATAGCCAAGAAGTGTGCAGACTTGGTGAGTCGATCCACAATCACCCATATAGTATCATTCCCACGCTGGGATCTGGGTAGGCCTGTAACGAAATCCATGGAAATTTCTTCCCATTTCCACTGTGGTATCCTGGGTTGTTGAAGTAGGCCTGAGGGTTTCTGGTACTCTGTCTTGACTCTCGCACAAGTCAAACATTTGTTGACGTAAGTTGCAATGTGGGCCCTCATGCTAGGCCACCAATATGTAGTTCTAATGTCGTGGTACATTTTGTCCGACCCTGGATGTACCGAGTAGCGAGACTTGTGTGCTTCGTCCATCACAAGCTCTCGTAAACCGCCATAAAGTGGGACCCAAATACGCCCCGTTACATAGTAGGCGCCGTCTTCCTTTTGTTCCATCCGTTGCCTTGAACCGCGTAAGGCTTCAGCCATGACGTTTTCGGGTTTCAATGCTTCTATCTGAGCAGCTCGTATCCGTGTAGGAAGACTGGACTGAATAGTAAGCTGTAGCGCTCGCACGCGCTTAGGTAGAGTGTCTTTCCGACTAAGGGCGTCAGCCACAACATTGGCCTTGCCTAGATGGTACTTGATGGCGCATTCGTAGTCGTTCAGTAGTTCAACCCATCTCCGTTGACGCATGTTCAAATCCTTTTGCTTAAGAATATGCTCGAGACTCCTGTGATCGGTGTAAATTGTGCACCTGGTACCGTACAGGTAGTGTCGCCATATCTTAAGCGCGAAAACAACAGCTCCCAGCTCTAAATCGTGCGTCGTGTAGTTCCGTTCATAAACTTTGAGTTGACGAGAGGCGTAGGCAAAAACTTTATCCCGCTGCATCAATACACAACCAAGCCCCTGTATCGATGCGTCACAATAGACTACAAAATCATCCGTGCCCTCTGGCAATGAGAGAATAGGTGCGCTGCAAAGCCTATCCTTTAAGTACTAAAAAGCGGTTTCCTGGGAATCTCCCCAACGGTAGGTAACACCTTTCTGTGTCAGCAGTGTAAGCGGCTGTGCGATCTTCGAAAAGTCTTTGATGAATCGCCTGTAATACCCCGCCAAACCCAAGAATTGGCGTATCTCTGTTGGTGTACGCGGTGCAGGCCAGTTCCTGATCGAGTCTACCTTGGATGGATCGACATGAATCCCATCCCTGTTCACCACATGGCCTAAAAAGTGGACTTCACGAAGCCAGAAGTCGCATTTAGAAAACTTTGCGTACAATTGCTCCTTTCGAAGGAGTTCCAAGATAAGACGTAAGTGCTGCTCGTGTTCCTCCTGACTCTTGGAGTAGATCAGAATGTCGTCGATGAAGACAATGACGAACTTGTCAAGATAGGGTTTGCACACCCTGTTCATAAGATCCATGAAGACTGCAGGCGCATTCGTAAACCCAAATGGCATGACTAGGAACTCGTAATGGCTGCAGTGAGTTCTGAATGCTGTCTTGGAGACGTCCTCATCCCGGACTCTCAGCTGATGATAACCAGACCTTAGATCAATCTTGGAGTAGTAACTCGACCCTTGCAACTGGTCGAATAAGTCGTCAATGCGAGGAAGAGGATAGCGGTTCTTCACCGTGACCTTGTTCAGTTCGCGGTAATCAATGCACATTCTGAAAGTGCCATCCTTCTTTTTCACGAATAGTACTGGAGCTCCCCAAGGCGAAGAGCTTGGACGAATGAAGCCTTTATCCAAGAGCTCTTGTAGTTGCTTTGACAGTTCTTCCAGTTCGGTTGGAGCTAAACGATACGGTGCGCGAGCTATAGGTGCTGCTCCTGGAGCGAGCTCGATATGAAATTCGGCCTGACGATGAGGCGGTAGACCAGGTAAATCTTTAGGAAACACCTGAGGAAAGTCGCGTACAACTGGATGGTCTTCCAACTTCTTTTCTTTCGCTGATGCGTCAGTAACGAGAGCCAAAATTGCGGTGTGGCCTTTCCGCAAACATTTCTGAGCCTTCCAGAAAGAGGTGATGCCAACCATAGCACCACTCTTGTCGCCTTGAACTTCGAGAGGTTCTTGACCCGAACGAGGAATGCGAACAATCTTTTCTCTGCATAGGATTTCTGCTTGCTTTTGCTGCTGGCGATTCCAATTTGCAGGCCATGGACTCCTGAATCCTTAGCTTCTGCTGTGCTCTGGTGATCATTATTCTTGCGCTGCTGCTGTGCTTGAGACTGAACGGTAGCCGAACCCTTGCTGGAATACCCATCCCATTTCCGCCTGTTGTCACTAGGAGTAGCGGGGGTAGCAGAAGTGGTAGCGATAGTAATAGCGCTGATACAACTAGGCAGCCTGTTCTGTTCCACTGCCTGATCCGTGAGGCGATGAGCAAGACGCTGAATGTCTTGGATATTGTTGAGGTTAGCCAATGTATCATGGCTCTGAATCTCTGAGGCTAGACCCTTGAGGTACAATTCGATACGCTTGCTTGGAGGGTCCACCATGGTTGGACACAAGATGGCCAGTTCGTTCGACTGTTTCGTATGAGCTTCAATTTCTGACCCCGTCATTTTCAAATGGTAAGGCTCCACTTCCAACTTGTGGATGTCATCATGCGTGCAGTATCCCCTTTTAATACGTTCTTTGAATTCGTTCCAGGGGGTGGCGTTAGCAGCTGCCAGCCCTAATATCTGAACTTACGCGTTCCACCAGGTTAGCGCGATTCCTTCCAACGTAATAGTGGCGTACTTGACCCTGCGAGCCTCAGGGCATTCACACATCTCGAATACCGACTCGAGCTTCCCAAACCAATGGAGTAGTCCCACTGCTCCTTCTGTGCCACTGAATGTGCTTGGACGACAGTCCATGAAGTTCTTGAATGTGCAGACATGTTGCTGTGCGTTCCGACCCGTTGCGCGAGAAAGATAGGTCAAGGTTAAGCGCGAGAGTTGGGTCACGAGAGTAGGATCTAATGTCCTAGGATAGGTTTGGAATAGCAGGTTATACCTCCTGCTTGGGCGGCTGCAAGCGCCGCATCAACTTGTTCGTTAATGAGAGCCGTCAACTGGGCTTGAGTCATGTCAACACGTCCAGACATGATCGAACAGTAAAGGTAGCATAAGTATGAATGGTTCGCGAGTAGTGCGATGACAGAAAAGTGTAAGCACATAGGTGTTCTCAAGCAATAACAAGTAGGGAGCAAAGTAATGTAAGCATACTACGAGCAAAGTTCTATGCAATTCTAGCATGTAGGCAATAAACATAAACCTTATTACCTAGGATGTCGAGTCTTGCACGTGGAGCGAAGCGTCGTTGTGGATCGTTGAGAGCACTGTTCTGGTTATAGTCTGGCTTTAATAAAAACGTTTTCCCATATTAAAACCAAGTTCTCTATAACCAATGGCTCTGATACCAATCTGTCACACCCCCTAAAATCCACCTGCGGAGTATCACCGCTTGGGAGCGTGACTGACCAGGATCAAGCCACCAATCATATAGAACAATATATATAGTAAAAGTAATTGCTATTAAACCAAACCCAATCCATATGAAAGGTGTTCCAAAAACATAAGTAAGTTATCATTGTTTAGCGGAAGCGTATAAATAAAACCCATCGTAATAAAGCATCAAGTATCAAAAGTGTTTAACAAGATAATCACGAACCAAGCCCACAACGACCAGCTCCTCCCTGTGCAAGCTCCATATATCTAACGACCTGCAAGGCATGTAACAGAGGATCAACAACTAGTTGAGCGAGTTCACAGAAAGTATATGCGTAATAGTAAGTTCGTTTGTAACATGTGGCTCTACTAGGCCGATAGTACGTTCTATTGGTGGGGGCTTCCCATGTTGTATATCCACTAGACAATTCGTAACCATATGTGTTCTTCACAATCCGAGAACAGTAGTAAGTATAAGTTCACGTAGATCTTACGTGAGTATCCTTCACATCCGAGGATCGTAATTAAGTATAAGTATCCTTCACAACCGAGGATAGTAATATGTATAAGTATCCTTCACAACCGAGGATAGTAATTAAGTATAAGTATCCTTCACAACCGAGGATAGTAGTATGTATAAGTATCCTTCACAACCGAGGATAGTAGTAAGTATATGTGTACGTAGATTTGCACGTATGTGTCCTTCACAACCGAGGACGATGGTATGGTAGTCTAGTGATAGTGTCAATACGAATCTATTCAACCTTATTCCTTTAAAACCCATTCCCAAGCCCCGGGAATCCCATGCCTTAGTAAGGGTGTGAACTCACCTTGGTTTGCTCGGTATGCTATGCTCTAGGGTTTATCAAATGTCTAAGTCCGTTACACACGACCTAGGATATGTTGCACATGATACGATGTAAGTGTTTGCATCAAATTAGGGTTTGCAAGTCATTGATAATCAAGAAACTGTGTTTTGTGTGCTTATTGTGTACAAGATGATATCACATGCAAGATCATACGGTTGTATTCAGTATTATACGATTATATACAATCATACATCACGTAAACAGTTATTCGTATTCACGTAATTCATGCGTCGCGCGAATATTAACCTAATTGCCACTGTTAACGTACTTAACATATAACCACATATTATCATACAGGATTCTGATCTTGGCATCCTAATTCATTCTGTCTCTTCAAGTATTATTTGAATTCAGGACATGTATCATCACTATACTTCAGATCATATACTCAATCAAAACTCAGACAGTTCAATATTGACAGTCGAATCTTGCATACAATCATTAAACTCAAACATCATGTAAAAGCATATAACTTCTGACCAAAGGCACCAAGCATAACTCAGACAAGCAATCTCTAGTGAAACTCAGACTATGTGTGCTTGCATTATAAAGTTTGGACATGGCGCATGCATTAAAAAGTCGGACAAGTTAGTAGCATTAACAAACTCGGACATGGGGAAGGGGATATCCCTTCACAAACTCGGACAGGGCTTTAAGCCCAAACTCGGATCACATATAGGTTTAAAGTCGGACCAAAGAGTTTCATTGAAGAAACTCGGACATGGGGAGGGGTTACAAACTCGGGCAAAGTGTGTGGATCATGAAACTCGGACAAAACATGTTCATAAAAGTCGGACCATGGCCTTAGGCCCTAAACTCGGACCATTGGATATTTTACAAAGGTCGGACTAAAGGATCAAGGTGTCACACCCCCAAAATCCACACGCGGAGTACCACCGCTTGGGAGCGTGACTGACCAGGATCAAGCCACCAATCATATTGAACATGAAATTAATACTAGTTAAAATAAATGTAAACCATACATCCAATACGATAGGTGTTCAAAACATAACCATAGTTCAAGGTGTAGCGGAAGCATAGTAAATAATCCAACACTAGTTAATAGTTTTAAATGTCATAATAGTTCAACGTAGAAACCACGATCCTTGCCCACAACGACCCGCTTCTCCAGTGCAAGCTCCATAAGTACCTAAGGTCCTGCAAGGCATGCAGCAGAGAGTCAACAACTAGTTGAGCGAGTTCACAGTTAACAGTTCAGTAATAATATGTTATGAGTAATAGTAAGTTCGTTCGTTTATATCATGTTTCATATTTCCATCGCGGCCTCCCAGGCAGGTGTGCGAAGATATTAGGGGATGTTCTTCCCAAGTATTCTAGACTAGGTTTATTTGTATCGCGGCCTCCCAGGCAGGTGTGCGAAGATTAGTAAGTTTAGTTCGCGGCCTTCCAAAGGCAGGTGTGCGAAGATGTCATAGTATCGCGGCCAACCCGTGGCAGGTGTGCGAAGATCAGTTCAATGAGTGTTACTAGTCTAGTAGGTTCGTATTCGTTAAGTTCTACCATCTGAGTGTGCATAACAATCTATCAAATCCCATTCCCCACCCGGGAACCCATGCCTTGGCTGTGTGAACTCACCTGGGGTTTGCTCGGTATGCTAAGTATGCAATCACAATCAATCAGTCACGTCCTATGGTATGCACGTATACACAATCAGTTTGATTTCATATAGTTCACGTATAAGCATCAACAAAGATCATCAAGTAGTACACATCACTATTCAACATTACACCAGTCATGCATAGCGTTTAACATCAGTTAGTTAACTCAGTGAACACTTAACAGAATTACATCAGAATTACATCAGATCACTGTGCAGGTTATCCAGTTCGGCGAAACACATCAATTGGCGAAACACAGGGTTGGCGAAACATATTCTGTTTCGTCAAACCTCCTTTGGCGAAACACATTCTCAAATTCGTCAATCATCCTTGGCGAAACTGATTCTGTTTCGCCAAGACTTCTAATTCGCCAAACAATCACATTCGTCAATCATTCATATTCGTCAAGCATTCAGTTACGTCAACATTCTGATTCGACAAACATTCAGATTCGTTAAGGTATCAGTTACGTCAACATGTCAGTTACGGATATCATGCAGTCAATTACAGAAACCCTAATCAGGCTAACTGCTGTCATCAATCATCAACCATAATCATACAGGAGTCAATCATCATACAATCATCATACAATCATTGGTACCATACTGTAATCATTCACCCACTATCGTGTATATCGCTATGTTAACCAAATCATATTACACAATCAGCCTCTAGCATGAACCCTAGATCATGAGATCACGATATCACAATTACCCTATTCAGATTATCAGTAACAACCAATCAGGGCATAAACAACATCCAGTATCAGCCTATAATTTCTAGCAAAATAGTTAATCGATAGGCGAACTAACAATCACGCAAGATTAAAACACTTACCACAATGAACAAGATAACAATCAGATTGATTCGGGGCTTCGGAGACACAAGATTGCCGTCACACAGAAGAGATGAGCGTTCTAGGGTTCTAACTTTTACCAAAGGTGTGAACTAGAAGTCGTTTCATGTTAATATACACGAGTTAGCGTTTTGGGCCCGTAATGGGCTTTGGCGAGACTGGGCCGGCGAAACACATGTTTCGTCAAGATGGGATTGGCGAGACAGGTTTCCTGTTTCGCCGAGCTCACGTTGGCGAATCTAGTTCTTGTCTCGTCGGGCACTATATGGTTTAATCAATCTAAGTTTTCAAGTAGGTCACATGTTATACATATACAACCAAACACAAACCAAGCAAACACAATAACACTTTCATTCGTCACAACGTACACATTACAAGTCAAACAAGTCAAACGACTAATCAGTCAAAGTCAATGGTCAAGTCAACGTGCATTAAATACGAGTCAAAAGGTCGAGTTGTCACATTATCCCCAACTTGAAAGAAATTTCGTCCCGAAATTTGGTACGTACCTATTGAGGAAGCTAGATAGGTTGCATCGTTCACTGGTTTTCCTGGGGTGTCACATCCTCCCCCCGTTGATCTGGAATTTCGCCTCGAAATTCCGTAGTAGTAGCTTCAGCCTCAGCAGTGGTTGTATTGGTTCCGAATAACTGGGGATACTTTTCTTTCATTTGGTCTTCGCGTTCCCAGGTGTACTCTGGGCCACGTCGGGAATTCCAACGAACTCGAACAAGAGGGATTCTCTTGTGTTTGAGGACCTTCACATCCCGGTCCGTAATTTCAACAGGTTCCTCGACGAACTGCAACCGCTCGTCGATAGTGAGTTCTTTGAAAGGAATGATAAGGGTCTCATCTGACAGACACTTCTTCAGATTCGACACGTGAAAGACATTGTGAACTGCCCCGAGTTCTGCTGGTAAGTTCAGTCTGTAGGCTACCTTGCCGATTTTCTCAATGATCTCGAATGGTCCAACATATCGCGGATTTAACTTACCCCGTTTGCCAAAACGTACCACACCCTTCCAGGGTGAAACTTTTAACAATACCCGGTCCCCGACCTGAAATTCCAAAGGCCTTTTACGCTTATCCGCGTAGGCTTTCTGACGGTCGCGCGCTGCCGCCATACGTTGTCGTATCTATGCAATCTTTTCTGTGGCGTCCACTACAATCTCTGGAACCGTAATCTGACTATCCCCCACCTCTGCCCAACAGAGAGGTGACCGGCATTTACGCCCGTACAATGCCTCGAATGGAGCGGCTTGAATGCTGGTGTGATAACTGTTATTGTATGAGAACTCCACTAAAGGGAGGTGCTTTTCCCAGCCGTTGCCGAAGTCGATAACACATGCCCGGAGCATGTCTTCAAGAGTTTGGATCGTTCGCTCAGACTGCCCATCCGTCTGAGGGTGATATGCCGTGCTCATGTCTAACTTTGAGCCGAAAGATTTGTGCATTGCTTGCCATAGCTCTGACGTGAATCGTGCGTCGCGATCTGAAATGATGGAGATGGGCACCCCGTGCCTCGAAACAACTTCTTTGAGGTAAACGTCTGCGAGAGTGGAGAACTTATCTGTTTCTTTTATAGCCAGAAAGTGTGCAGACTTGGTGAGTCGATCCACGATCACCTATATGGTATCGTTTCCGCGCTGGGATCTAGGTAAGCCTGTAACGAAATCCATGGAAATTTCTTCCCATTTCCATTGCGGTATCTTGGGTTGCTGAAGTAGACCCGCTGGTTTCTGATATTCCACTTTGACCCTTGCACATGTCAAACACTTGCCGACGTAGGTGGCGATGTGGGCCTTCATGCTTGGCCACCAATAAGTAGTTCTGATGTCGTGGTACATTTTGTCCGACCCTGGATGTACCGAATAACGGGACTTGTGAGCTTCATCCATTACAAGCTCTCGTAGACCGCCGTAAAGTGGAACCCAAATACGCCCCGTTACATAGTAGGCGCCATCTTCCTTTTGTTCCATTTGTTGCCTCGAACCACATAAAGCTTCAGCCTTTACGTTTTCTGGTTTCAATGCTTCCACTTGAGCATCTCGTATCTGTGCAGGAAGACTAGACTGAATAGTGAGCTGCAAAGCTCGTACGCGTCTAGGTAGAGTGTCTTTCCGACTAAGGGCGTCAGCCACAACATTGGCTTTGCCTGGATGGTACTTGATAGCGCATTCATAATCGTTCAGTAATTCAACCCATCGTCGTTGACGCATATTCAAATCCTTCTGCTTAAGGATTTGCTCGAGACTCCTGTGATCGGTGTAAATCGTGCACCTGGTACCGTACAGGTAGTGTCGCCATATCTTAAGCGCGAAAACAACAGCTCCCAGCTCTAAATCGTGCGTCGTGTAGTTCCGTTCGTGAACCTTGAGTTGACGAGAGGCGTAGGCAATCACTTTATCCCGCTGCATCAATACGCAACCAAGACCCTGTATTGATGCGTCACAATAAACCACGAAATCTTCCGTGCCCTCTGGCAACGAGAGAATAGGCGCACTGCAAAGCCTATCCTTTAAGTACTGAAAAGCGGTTTCCTGGGACTCTCCCCAGCGATAGGTGACACCCTTCTGTGTAAGCAGTGTAAGCGGTTGAGCGATCTTTGAAAAGTCTTTGATAAACCGTCTGTAGTAACCCGCCAAGCCCAAGAATTGGCGTATTTCCGTTGGTGTACGCGGTGCAGGCCAGTTCCTGATCGAATCTACTTTGGATGGATCGACATGAATCCCATCCCTGTTCACCACATGGCCTAAAAAGTGGACTTCACGAAGCCAGAAGTCGCATTTGGAAAACTTGGCGTACAATTGCTCCTTTCTAAGAAGTTCCAAGATCAATCGTAGGTGTTGCTCGTGCTCCTCTTGAATCTTGGAGTAAATCAGGATGTCGTCGATGAAAACAATGACGAACTTGTCTAAGTAACGCTTGCACACCCTGTTCATCAGATCCATAAATACGGCAGGCGCGTTTGTTAACCCGAATGGCATGACAAGAAACTCGTAGTGACCGTAACGAGTTCTGAAGGCTGTCTTGGAGACGTCCTCATCCCGGACTCTCAGCTGATGGTACCCCGACCTCAGATCTATCTTCGAATAGTAACACGACCCTTGCAACTGGTCGAATAAGTCGTCTATGCGTGGAAGAGGATAACGGTTCTTCACCGTCACCTTGTTGAGTTCACGGTAGTCGATGCACATCCTGAAAGTACCATCTTTCTTTTTCACGAAAAGTACCGGAGCTCCCCAAGGCGATGAGCTTGGACGTATAAAACCCTTTTCCAAGAGTTCTTGTAGCTGCTTTGACAATTCTTCCAATTCTGATGGAGCTAGACGATACGGTGCGCGAGCTATGGGTGCTGCTCCTGGAGCGAGCTCGATCTGAAATTCGACCTGACGATGAGGCGGTAAGCCAGGTAAGTCTTCAGGAAACACCTGAGGGTAATCGCGTACAATTGGAATATCCTCCAATTTCTTTTCCTTTGCTGTTGCATCTGTAACGAGTGCCAGAATGGCAGTGTGTCCCTTTCGTAAACATTTCTGCGCCTTTAAGAAAGAGATGATGCCAACCACAGCACCACTCTTGTCACCTTGAATTTCGAGAGGTTCCTGACTAGAGCGAGGAATACGAATAACCTTCTCCTTGCATAAAATCTCTGCGCGATGTTGGGATAACCAATCCATACCGATGACTACATCGAAACTACCCAAGACTATGGGTATAAGATCAATCGAGAAAGTCTGACCAGCTAGAACGATGTTACAGCCCTTGATTACATGTGCCGCTTCTACACTTTTACCATTTGCCAATTCTAGGACGTGTTTAGTGTTTAGGGGTGTTGGTGTACGTTTTAACAATTTACTCATTTTCAATGACATATAACTTGTATCAGCACCCGAATCAAATAAGACAGTAACATAAATATCGTCGAGAAGAAACTTACCCATAACCACATTGGGATCATTCACTGCGTCACCCCGACCTAGCACAAAAGCACGACCCCGAGCTTCGTTGCCATTGTTGTTGTTGTTTCCCCCGTTGTTGTTATTGTTGTTATTCCCGTTGCCCTGGTTGTTGTTGTTGTTGCGATTCTGGTTCAACTGTGGGCAATCGCGTTTGTAGTGGCCTTCAGCCCCACACTGGAAACATCCCCGGTTTCCACGCTGTGGCTGCTGCTGCTGGTTCTGTGGAGCTGGCGGTGGGAGTTGCTGGTTTTGGTTTGCTGGTCGCGAGCTTCTACAATCTTTAGCCTCATGGCCCGGCTTGTGGCATCTTTGACAACGTTCCCTGCGACATCTTCCACTGTGATGTTTGTTGCACCTGTTACACCACGGGTGAGTTCCCCTATAACCACTCTGACCCTGACTGCCCGATGATTGCTGACTCGGACTCTGGTAATCGTTGGTGCGACGTTGCTGAGTTTGGGACTGAACCGAAACTGATCCCTTGCTGGAATCCCCATCCCACTTTCTTTTGTTCTCGCTGGTTGTGGCAGAAGTAGTAGCAGCTGGAGTAGTAGTAGCAGTAGTGGTAGCACTGATACGTTTTGGCAGTCTGTTCTGATCCACTGCCTGATCTGTGATGCGGTGAGCGAGGCGCTGAATAGCCTGAATGTCGTCAAGATTAGCCGATGTTACGTGGCTCTGGATTTCCGGTGCCAAACCCTTGAGATACAACTCAATACGCTTGTATGGAGGGTCCACCATAGTTGGGCACAGCACGGCCAGCTCATTTGACCGTTTAGTATACGCTTCAATCTCTGATCCAACCATTTTCAGGTTATACAACTCGTCTTCCAGTTTGTGAATATCTTCACGCGTGCAATACTCTCTCTTGATAAGTTCCTTAAAATCGTTCCAGGGTGTGGCGTTAGCAGCTGCCAACCCCAGAATTTGCACCTGCGCGTTCCACCAGGTTAGCGCTATTCCCTCCAAGGTGCCAGTTGCATACTTGACCTTGCGAGCCTCAGGGCACTCGCACATTTCGAATACTGACTCTAGCTTTTCAAACCAATGGAGGAGTCCCACTGCCCCCTCGGTGCCACTGAAAGAATTTGGACGACAGTCCATGAAGTTCTTGAATGTGCAAACAGGCTGCTGCGCGTGTTGACCTATTGTATGAATAGGACGAAGTTAAATACGGGAGTTAATGTAGGATCTAAAGACCCTAGTATGAGTCTATACTGCAGGGTATACTACCTGCTTGAGCGGCTGCAACTGCCGCAGCAACGAGAGCCTCTAGCTGGGCTTGAGTCATGTTAATTCGTGCGGCCATTGATCTTCACATCAAAGGCAACATAAGTGAGAAAGGTTCGCGAATAGTGCGATGACAGAAGAGTGTAAGCACATAGGTGTTCTCAAGCAGTAACAGATAGCAAGCAATAGTAGGGTAAGCATACTACGAGCAAAGTTCTAAGCAGTTCTAGCAAGCAGGTAATAAACATAAACCTTATTACCTAGTATGTCGAGTCTTGCACGTGGAGCGAAGTGTCGTTGTGGATCGTTGAGAGCACTGTTCTGGTTATAGTCCGGTTTTAATAAAAACGTTTTCCCACATTAAAACCAAGTTCTCTATAACCAATGGCTCTGATACCAATCTGTCACACCCCCAAAATCCACACGCGGAGTACCACCGCTTGGGAGCGTGACTGACCAGGATCAAGCCACCAATCATATTGAACATGAAATTAATACTAGTTAAAATAAATGTAAACCATACATCCAATACGATAGGTGTTCAAAACATAACCATAGTTCAAGGTGTAGCGGAAGCATAGTAAATAATCCAACACTAGTTAATAGTTTTAAATGTCATAATAGTTCAACGTAGAAACCACGATCCTTGCCCACAACGACCCGCTTCTCAAGTGCAAGCTCCATAAGTACCTAAGGTCCTGCAAGGCATGCAGCAGAGAGTCAACAACTAGTTGAGCGAGTTCACAGTTAACAGTTCAGTAATAATATGTTATGAGTAATAGTAAGTTCATTCGTTTATATCATGTTTCATATTTCCATCGCGGCCTCCCAGGCAGGTGTGCGAAGATATTAGGGGATGTTCTTCCCAAGTATTCTAGACTAGGTTTATTTGTATCGCGGCCTCCCAGGCAGGTGTGCGAAGATTAGTAAGTTTAGTTCGCGGCCTTCCAAAGGCAGGTGTGCGAAGATGTCATAGTATCGCGGCCAACCCGTGGCAGGTGTGCGAAGATCAGTTCAATGAGTGTTACTAGTCTAGTAGGTTCGTATTCGTTAAGTTCTACCATCTGAGTGTGCATAACAATCTATCAAATCCCATTCCCCACCCGGGAACCCATGCCTTGGCTGTGTGAACTCACCTGGGGTTTGCTCGGTATGCTAAGTATGCAATCACAATCAATCAGTCACGTCCTATGGTATGCACGTATACACAATCAGTTTGATTTCATATAGTTCACGTATAAGCATCAACAAAGATCATCAAGTAGTACACATCACTATTCAACATTACACCAGTCATGCATAGCGTTTAACATCAGTTAGTTAACTCAGTGAACACTTAACAGAATTACATCAGAATTACATCAGATCACTGTGCAGGTTATCCAGTTCGGCGAAACACATCAATTGGCGAAACACAGGGTTGGCGAAACATATTCTGTTTCGTCAAACCTCCTTTGGCGAAACACATTCTCAAATTCGTCAATCATCCTTGGCGAAACTGATTCTGTTTCGCCAAGACTTCTAATTCGCCAAACAATCACATTCGTCAATCATTCACATTCGTCAAGCATTCAGTTACGTCAACATTCTGATTCGACAAACATTCAGATTCGTTAAGGTATCAGTTACGTCAACATGTCAGTTACGGATATCATGCAGTCAATTACAGAAACCCTAATCAGGCTAACTGCCGTCATCAATCATCAACCATAATCATACAGGAGTCAATCATCATACAATCATCATACAATCATTGGTACCATACTGTAATCATTCACCCACTATCGTGTATATCGCTATGTTAACCAAATCATATTACACAATCAGCCTCTAGCATGAACCCTAGATCATGAGATCACGATATCACAATTACCCTATTCAGATTATCAGTAACAACCAATCAGGGCATAAACAACATCCAGTATCAGCCTATAATTTCTAGCAAAATAGTTAATCGATAGGCGAACTAACAATCACGCAAGATTAAAACACTTACCACAATGAACAAGATAACAATCAGATTGATTCGGGGCTTCGGAGACACAAGATTGCCGTCACACAGAAGAGATGAGCGTTCTAGGGTTCTAACTTTTACCAAAGGTGTGAACTAGAAGTCGTTTCATGTTAATATACACGAGTTAGCGTTTTGGGCCCGTAATGGGCTTTGGCGAGACTGGGTCGGCGAAACACATGTTTCGTCAAGATGGGATTGGCGAGACAGGTTTCCTGTTTCGCCGAGCTCACGTTGGCGAATCTAGTTCTTGTCTCGTCGGGCACTATATGGTTTAATCAATCTAAGTTTTCAAGTAGGTCACATGTTATACATATACAACCAAACACAAACCAAGCAAACACAATAACACTTTCATTCGTCACAACGTACACATTACAAGTCAAACAAGTCAAACGACTAATCAGTCAAAGTCAATGATCAAGTCAACGTGCATTAAATACGAGTCAAAAGGTCGAGTTGTCACACAAGGCCCTAAACTCGGACCTCTTGTGATCATTTCAAAGGTCGGCTAGGTTATAACAAGGAAACTCGGACACAATCATATATATTAAACCTCGGACTATGCTTGGTGAATTAAACTCGGACCTATGTTACTGATTGAAACTCGGGCTTGATAAGTTATTCAAAACTCAGACTATATGATTTGCATAAAGCTCGGACTAGACATCATGTTATTATAAACTCAGACATATGTTTTCACAAACTCTGGGCAACATTAATCATATGAATCGTAAAGATTAAAGCAGTTACGTTTTCTATGTTTCATCATTCTAAAAACCCTAACTTCATACGCAATGACGGCAGAACATAACAAATCATCAAATGCTAATCAACAACAACAATTACCACAATGATAACCTATCCAGCATGTATCTAATCATGTCATAATCTCAACTATTCAAGATCAAATCACAGAATATCACATGAGAAACTAGGGTTTTCCATGAACACATAATCAAGAAATCTATAAACAACAATCATTTGATAGAATCAAGAAAACAACAAACATTAATCATTCACCTTGTGATGATCCTAGAGAAATGTGGAATCAAAAGTGATGATTAGCTTGTCAATCTTGATGGTGATGATTGCTATAGAGCCAAAGAAATGAAAGTACGTGCTTGGATTCTTGTGAGAGGTTTAGTGAATGATTTAGGGTTAAGTATAGTTTAAGTTCACTAATGGCCCTCTACACCCTTAACTAATATATTTTACTATAGTACACCATCTCAAATAGTTTCACAGTTTCACCACCAAGTTTATACATTTGACAAGTTTATCACAATTAACACATAGTCATGCACAATCACACAATACACTTCATTGTATTAAAACGTATACAATTCTATAGCAATCAATTTTGCAAATAAACAGCTAAACAATACATGAACGTGCAATAAATGCGAAATAGAAATCTTGGAAATTCGAGTTGTCACACTGTTGACTGACGAATTTGACCCTCCGGACTCAGACTTTGACTCGGATTCCTCCTCAGTATCCAACACCTGATCGACCACATTTTTTATTAACTCAGACTCATGATCAGTATTGGACGAGGTAAACGTGACATCAATGTTATCTGGTAAAACGTCAGTTGTGTCGGTTTTTAGCTTTATATTGACTGCTGTTTCAAGTTGCTCCTCGTTTGGTTTTCTAGGAGAATACCCTTCCCAAATTGGAGGTGGACACTTGTTATAGCTAACAGTCGGTTTCTTACCACAATCTTTCTTCTTCTTCGGCTTCTCGTCTTGAAAAGCTTCCATTCCTGCAACAGTTGGGTAAATACGATCAATGAGATAATCAGAACTAGAATAGCTTTGCAGTAAACGTCTAATCCTCTCATTCTCGATTTTCTCTGTCTCCAACTCTTGCTTCCATTTAGCACTTACTTCGATGTAAAAGTTGATGGCTTTCTGCTTTGTCATCATCACAGCATTTATCATCGTTAGTGCTTGTTCTCTCTCTGAGTTTGTCTTTTGGAGGCCAGTTACTGTTTTGTTCAAGACATCATAAGATTCTTTCACATAGTTGAGGTTGAACAATAACTGCTCCTTCTTCTTCTCATACTCAGCAATGATGTCGTCTTTTGCTACACATTCCTTGCAACCTTCCAAACATTTCATGCAAGGCTTGACGACTTCAACAATCTTCTCAACCGCGATTGTTTTCAC
The DNA here is from genome assembly GCF_002127325.2 of Helianthus annuus. Taxonomy (NCBI): domain Eukaryota; kingdom Viridiplantae; phylum Streptophyta; class Magnoliopsida; order Asterales; family Asteraceae; genus Helianthus; species Helianthus annuus. Next base: position 87,249,431 of record NC_035448.2, read on the forward strand.
CACTTCTATCACTTTTTCTTCTTCTTTCACTTTCTCGGCTTCAATTACTTTCTCATCTTCAGCAATCTTTTCAGCAACACTGTCAACATTCACATTCTGAACAACATCTTCAGTTTTCATTTGTTGTTATCCTTTAGCGGCTCGTTTTTCCTTCAGTTTCTCCATGCGATCTGCAAAATAGAAATGAAAACTTTCAGGAGAAAGATGAGATTTTGTAATATTGATATGTTTTTCCTCCTCATCATCACTACTGCTATCAACTGGTGACTGATCAAACTGTACAGACTTTTCAGAATCAGCATTCGACAAACCAGAATCAGATGGTGTTTGATCAAATACAACTTCTTTTTCAGAACTATCAACATTTTGAACACTCTCATCTGAACTCTCTGAAATTTCCTCAACATTTTCTGAAAGTTCATCAACACTTTCTGAATTTTCATCAGACGTAACAGATTTTTCATCCTCACTCTTCACATTCACTCCAATAGACTTCATCCAGTAGCAAACATGTCTGGTTCTCTGACAATCTTAGCGATGAAGGCTTTGTATTCTCCTTTTTCATCAACGAACATATCCCAGCTGAAACCTTCAGGTAGTCTCTCATCATCTTGATCAACTATACAGGCTTTGCTATCAGGAGATATGTAGTTGCTCCAGTTGAAGTCTACTAAACAAGCTCTCTTTGAATCCTCAAGCTTTCTACCATGAGCCGTCTGTGAGTCTTGTGATTGACCAACTTGCTGATAAATGGCTTTCCGGTAGTAATCGTCTTTACCAAACGGATTCTGAGCGCCACTAACTTCCCTATTCTTGCATTCCCGCTTGAAATGGCCTTTTTCCCTGCATCGAAAACAAGTAACTTTAGATTTATCAATACCTAAAGTAGATACATGAGCATCAAGAAAGTCATTTCTCCCGGTAATAGTCTTGAACTTTTCAGCACGCCTAAGAACACTAGCGAGACACCATTTGATATCCATCAATTCCATCTCCTCGGCGTCTATTTGATCGTAATCCTCTTTGGTGAGCATACGATTTCCGATCCGACCAGCTACTAGCCCCTCATAAGATAACAACACGGAACCAAGTAGAGCCATGTGGTCTTTAGCAGTGTCTTCTGAGAAGCTTTGACCTTCTGGAAGATTTAAAGCAATGTTGCATTGAATCACGTAGCCATTTCCTGTTTTTGTGCTTTGAGACTGAAAGCTTGTGTTTGACTCTTTAGGATTGACACTCGGAAATGATGAGAACCCACTACTGCTTTTCTTAGATCCCTGATCAGCCTTTTCTGATGAATCCCCAGCACTGAATGCAGTTTGGATTTTCGGGCTTCTCTCAGATTCTGGAACTGGAATGCTACCCTTGTAGTACATCTTCACATCCTGTTGACCACTCGGACTGTTCATCCTGGTGATCTTCTGCTGTTCCAGATCCTGACTCTTGATCTTTTCGATAAACTGAGAAATCGTTAACCCATCATAAACACCCGTGTTTTTTCAGAATCATCAGATATGTTCCCCACTCTTTCTGTGGTAGTGCATCGGCTAGCTTGTCCACCCACTCTTCACGATCTTTTGTAATACTCAACATCGACATTGATCGTACAAGGTGACAGTATCTCTCAATCAACTTCTTTGTGTCTTCACCAGGTAGACTGCTGAACAGGTCAAACTCTTTCTTAAGCAGCGCTTTCTTGCTCTTTATCATATTCTCGCTTCCCTCAAATTTTACTTTAAGAGCATCCCAAATTGACTTTGCAGTTTTGTCGTGCTGTAGCAAAATGAATATATCTTCTTTGATTGCTTGCTGAAGCAGACTTATCATCATTTTCTCAGCTTTGTACATCACCCATTCTTGATCTGTGAACTCATATAACTCTTTGAGAACTTGTAAATCTGTTCGAGGCAACACATATTTCTTCAAGATGCATTCCCATGATCTAAGATGGTTCGCCTGGACCCAGTTCTCGAATCGATCTTTCCACCCGTAATATTCTTCGATACTCATCAATTTCGGGGGCTTTTGGGTGGTTCCCGTCTCGTTCTCTAAGTTCATGGCCTGAGCAATCGCAGCTGGAGTAGACGGTGTTGCAAATGCGTTGTAGAACTCGGTATCCATGTTTCACACCTGTATCACCTGACGTAGACAAACAAAAAACACAATCAGTTTAAAAACTTATCAATTATCAGAATAAGACTGATACTCGGACTGGTGAATATTTTGTGCGGACTGAAGATTGATACACTGTGCGGACTGCTATGACCCGGTTCAAATTCAAAACGACCTTTTCCAATGACCTCACTAAACCACACGACCTTGACCGAGTTTGAAATCAAATGAACTGAACCACCTCTTGTGAATATTATGCTTTGAACTTTGAACTTGGGCCGAGATGAATGATGGGCTGACAACACTTGATCACAAATGTGATTGGACCTCAAATTCCACTAAAACGACAAATGATTGGGCCATTTTATCACATTGAATGTTTCAATAAGCTAACATAGCTACACCACCATTTGACCACATTTATTCAAACATGTACATTGATTGGGCCGATTAGATGAATTCCATGGATTAATGAAACTGACAACAACAACTTTGACTATTGTGCATACATGGGCCTGTGATTTATAATTCAAATCACTTTGACTATTGTGCAGCCGACTACTTGTAACCATATAATATGATTGGGCCGCCTTTATGTACACTTCAATTTATTGGACCTTTTGTTTAAACTGGCCGACAACATTTATAACATATAACTTCTCATTGGGCCGTCCAAAACAACAAATCACATTCCCACAATATTTTCTTATCACCTTTTGATTTTGAATAATTGATCAAGAGTATCTTTTGATATATCCAAAACACTTTTGCAAACACTTTTCAAAAAATATTACAACTGATGGCTTTCACATAGAACTTAACAAATGGCAGACAAAACTTATATCAAGTAATCCTCATTGGACCGTTTAAATGGACAAACAACACTTTAATTGGACCAAAGGCAACTGACAACCCACTTTTGATAATACTTTGTGATTGGGCCGATAAAGACAAGTGGGTCGGTGCTCACATAACAACAAGATCCTTTTTTATTGAAGCCGACAACAACACATGCACCTTTGGAATTATAATTCTGTTGGTGCCTTTGATTCTTTTCACATGAGCCGCTGATAATTTATCAGATTAAAAACAAATATCACGTGAACTACTGAAACCAATTGACAGGCTTTTGGAGCGAAACTAGGTGTCTTAGGTTGACACAAAAGCGAACCTATGTATTGCAGTGACACAAAAGCGGAACAAAGATGTTCACACGAGCGGAACTTTTATTGTACGAATAAGCGAAACTATGAAGTTCTTTGGAGCGGAACCTTCAAGCTATTTTGAGCGAAACTACAAACTTTTGTGACACAAAAGTGGAACTATTTAGCAGAATGGAGCGAAACCTATCAAATGTGTGCCACAGAAGCGAAACTAATTGTATCAATAAGCGAAACTATCAAGTGTCCGTAAAAGCGGAACCTAATCGGAGGTCCATTTGATCCATTTTTAGTGTGAATTTTAAGCTCAAACTTTCAGGGATTTGACTATGATCAGTAACACACAATCTGTGAAATTTTGAGCGGATTCCGACCGTAAAATCTCGTTCTGATGAAGAAAGTAGGTGTAGAAGTATGAATTTTAGATGAAAACCAGCTATTCTCTGCAGAACTCCTCCTCCTGAAGCTCTGATACCACTTGTAGGATCGAATTCTGACCCGAACGAGTCTATCAGAGGAGTTTTGATCAGATACAGGTGCGGAAAACAAGTACCTGATGTAGAAACAGCTAGATCTTCACTTAATCTATTGATTTTATTGATTTGACAACGTATACAGCTCGATCTTCACACCGGCAGCACCTCGGTATGGAATTCAAGAATGTTACAAATGAGTTCGCTCATGTGGTATTTATAGTGTTGTCCATATAAGCGGAACTATTCAAAAGGTTTCCCACATACGGACATGTACGTATAAGCGAAACTATTCAAAAGGTTTCCCACATACGGACATGTACGTATAAGCGAAACTGTTCAAAAGGTTTCCCACATACGCACATGTACGTATAAGCGAAACTGTTCAAAAGGTTTCCCACATACGCACATGTACGTATAAGCAAAACTATTCAAAAGGTTTCCCACATACGGACATGTACGTATAAGCGAAACTATTCAAAACGTTTCCCACATACGGACATGTAGGGAAATCTCGTACAATGTACCCTAAACTAACATTCTAAGACTAAGACTCGATACAAGACGAAGTCGACAGATGTATGCACTAACAACTACTAGCAACCAACAACATAAAATAACCATTACTAAACAAGATTCATGAGTTTTACACCATTATCTACTCCTTAACCAACAAGTTTATCATTCTTACAAGACTTTTAGCTTTGATCTTTAGTGTTCTCGATTTTTATCCGTTAAATTTCTTATTGACCACCTTAGACAAGATCAAGAGGGTGTTTAGAATCACTTACAACTAGCTCAAGGCTAGGGAAGAATCAAAGCGAAAACTAGGTGGATAAAAGCGATGTAGAGAGGTCCTTGTGATTCCGTAAGTACCGGGTCTCCTCGTATGAACTCTAGCACACTTGTATGTATGAAATTTGCTTGAACAAGATTTGAAGGATGGGTGGATGATGGTTGTGGTGTTCGGCCGAACGTATGGCAAGGGGGAGAGAGAACAAGTTTTTGAAGCGTTGATGTGAATGTAATGCTTATCCCTCATGCCTTCTTATAAACCACAATTCACTAAGATCCATTAGACAATGTGTAATCTAGATATGGAACATGGATAAATAAAATAATCATAAAATTTGTGGAGTGTGTCCCACATGGCACCGATTCGGTTGAAGGGGGTTAATAGTTTGTGTTGAACTAGATAGTTAAGCGTTAGTTTGTTTAGTTAGGGATTAAGATAGGTTATTAGTGTGTTATGTGTTATAACGGGTGTTAGGGTGTTCGGGGACCCTAACTAGCTCAGAAAGGAAAAACAATGTCATTGTCAATATTTTTATGTTCCGGGTAAAGTCCGGTTGTTCGGTTGGAAATTGATCCGTTAAAGTGCTTAATAAGCATTTAAAGTGTCTTTAATATTATTTTTAGTGACACAATGAATTCCCGACACTTTGGAAAGTGTCTAGTATTATTTTCCCATGTTTTTGCACTTTACTAGTTAGCTTAAATGCTGAATTTTGTATTAAAGTGCAGAATTTTGTGTTTAAAACATGTTTTAGGCACATCCGGTCACTATAACTAATACCTAGTGACGCAGTTCTACAATCCTCACCTTTCTACACTCCTTACTAGTGTAGTGATCTATTCCCGGCTCATACTGGCCTTAGAGACAGTGTCTGCCTGGTGCTGGCTATGTCAACACGTTTACTGGGTTATCCGTTCATTGTGCTACTGTGCTTTTGTGCATCAAGTTTGTCACTATAGTTTTGTGTAAATAAATGGAGTGACAGCAATAAGGTATGATGCAAGTATATGTATGTATCAGAAATCATGTAGCAGTTTATCCACAATTGTAAGCAAGCACAGTAATTAAGCATTAATTAAATATTAATTAATTCGTGCGGATACCTGGTTTGGTGAGGGTTGTCACACAAAGTCCAGCTGACTTGTGATTACCTTGGTTACAAAACGAGGGTAGATCAGAAAAGGATTACGGTCATGGACATTTCCTTCTAAGTCTCTCATGAGAAACTTAGCATAATTGTAAGGTTTTTCCTGTACAATCGCATGTGCCACTTCCATCATCCTGTAAGATAGCTCATTAAAGTGTCAAGTCTTTTTAGAAAAGCAAACACTTAGCTGTGTTACTAGATACTGAAAAGGTGGTATGAACCTAGATTTGCAAATTTGCCTTGACACATTGTTTGAATTGTAACCCATTTCAATCAAGGTTCGTTGCACCTCTGCCTTTTCCAGTATGCTGATCTTTCGATAATCACCCAATCTGAGGACATCTCTGAGTGTTTCCTCTTTTAGGGTGATCTTTACCCCCATAACCTCACTATTTATCCACATAGAAGTGCCAGTCATAACGACTTGAGCATTCCACCAGAACTCTTGAAGAACTTCTGGATATATGGTGACATGTGTTGACATAGCAAAGCCCAAGGGACTTCGCATGATCATATTGTATACAAACCTGCAGTCCTCCCATGCAGGTCCTTCTAAGTTGGATCTTAGTCTGAGACTATGATTTTCGTAAAGATTGAGAGGGAATTGGTTGGATTCCATTGATTTTGGGTGGCTCATTTGAAATAAGAGGTTTTCTGATGGTAGGCTTTTGAAGAGAAGATTTTGTTGTGAAGAATGTCTTTTTCAGATTGTTAATATTTATAGATGAAAGTGATAGTTCCATATTAACAAAAAAAAATATTTTTGTTCTCTTCATTTAAGACGATATCTATTGCAGTGAATATGACAGTCTACTAAGCCTTTTGTGTGAGTAAGCATTCAATAGGTGGGCGGCTACTTTCATAGCTCCTAATGATATTGGTGCTTACGTGTTTCTGTTAAACTCCTTATGACCGAATGACGTTGCATGCTCAAAAAAAATGATTTTTCTTTTGAGAAAAGACATTTGTGACGATTGAGTTCTTTGGATTTAATTTTATCTTCATGCATGTCATCAATGTTTCCCCACTTTTTTTTAAAAAAAATAAAAGAAATAACAAAAATTGAATTAAAGAAAACTATAAATTTATACAAATGGAATATGTATGAAGATATGGACTTTTGATGATTACTGATCATTATGTACATTTAAACAAAAGTTCCTGATGAATATCAGAATTTCTGATAAAAATTTCATCAGATTTTCTGATATATTATCAGAATTTCTGATAAATCATCACATTTTATTGATGATTTATTAAACCTTCTGATTTTTCATCAGGTAGATGAATTTCTCCATCAGAATTTTGTTTAATTGTCCTTTCATTCTCAGTATCTTGGTGATTATCAATTTGGTTTTCATTTTGTGTTGCTTTTATTTCTAAAACATTTTCATCTCTTAAGTTGACCATGCTAAGTTTGCTGATCAAAAAGTTATGTCTCTTTTCATCAAGAGGTTTTGTAAATATATCAGCAATTTGGTTTTCAGTTGGAACAAAATACATTTCAATGTTACCTTTCTCCACATGATCTTTTATGAAGTGATATCTGACATCTATGTGTTTGGTTCTTGAGTGATGAACTAGATTTTCTGTTATTGCAATTGCACTCTTTGAATCACACAAAATTGGTATTTTTGTCAGATTTACTCCATAATCCTTCAGTTGAGTTTGCATCCACAGCACTTGTGAACAGCAGCTTGTTGCTGCAACATATTCTGACTCTGCTGTTGATGTGGCAACACAGTTTTGCTTCTTGCTTGCCCAACATACCAATTTTTCCCCCAAGATTTGACAAGCACCAGATGTGCTTTTTCTGTCAATCTTACACCCTGCATAACTGCATCTGTGTATGCAATTAATTCAAGGTTTGTATCCTTTGGATACCAGAGACCAAGTTCTGAAGTGCCTTTTAGATATTTGAAAACCCTTTTTACAGCTTTTAAATGAGATTCTTTAGGGTCACATTGATATCTGGCCAGAAAGCATGTAGCAAACATGATGTCTGGTCTACTTGCAGTCAAATATAACAATGACCCTATCATCCCCCTATAGGTTTTAATATCTACACTTATTCCATCTTTATCAGAATCTAATTTGTTCCCTGCTGCCATCGGAGTTTTTGAAACAGAGCAGTTTTCAAGTGAATATTTTTGTAGAATTGTTTTAACATACTTTGATTGACTCAAAAATATTCCATCAATTCTTTGTTTGACTTGTAACCCTAAGAAAAAGGTTAATTCACCCATCATGCTTATTTCAAAGTGGCTGGTCATTAACTTTTGAAACTTTTTGCAAAATTTTTCATTTGTTGATCCAAATATAATGTCATCAACATATATCTGAACCAACAAGGTATGACCTTTGTGTGTTTTGAGAAAAAGTGTGGTGTCAATAGTGCCTTTGGTAAATCGAGAATTGATTAAGAAGTTTGATAATGTTTCATACCAGGCTCTAGGAGCTTGCTTCAATCCATACAAGGCTTTGTTTAATCTATAAACATGATTTTGAAATTTTGGATCAACAAAGCCTTCTGGTTGTTGCACATAAACTTCTTCTTCAATTTTACCATTTAGGAAAGCTGATTTTACATCCATTTGATAAACTTTAAAATCCTTGGATGCAGCATAAGCAAGAAAAATTCTTACAGCTTCTAATCTAGCTACTGGTGCAAAAGTTTTATCATAATCAATACCTTCTTGTTGACAGTAACCTTTGACCACTAACATTGCTTTGTTCCTTGTGATTATGCCATTTTCATCAGATTTATTCTTGTATACCCATTTTGAGCCTATGACAGATTTGTCTTTAGGCTTAGGTACCAGATCCCATATCTTGCTCTTTTCGAATTGATTCAGCTCTTCCTGCATAGCTTGTATCCAATCTGGGTCATTCAGAGCTTCTTTGGCAGATTTGGGTTCTATTGTGCTTAAGAACCCAGCATATGCACATTCATGTGCAGTTGCAGATCTTGTTCTCACACCATCAGCTGGATTGCCAATGATATCAGAATGAACATGCCCTTTGATCCATCTTAACCTGTTTTGAACAACTGTTGGTTCTGATGGATTTGAAGTTTCCCCTGTTCAGTTACCTCTGTTTGATGTAAAGCACCAGAATTTTGATTTTCTGTTGTGCTATTTACTTGTTCTTCAGGGTTAGTACATGATATTTCTGATGATTTAAATGTACAAGATTTATCATGTTCTAGAAAATCTTCTGATATCATTTCAAAGAGATGCTCATAATTTTCTTGTTTGTCAGAAAAGTTTATTTCTTTTATGTATTCATCAAAAACTTCAGTTTCCGATGAGTCATCAAATGAGACATATAAACTTTCTCTGATTGTCCTTGTGTTAAGAATAAAAATTCTATAAGCTTTTGAGGACAAAGAATATCCAAGAAAAATACCTTTTTCTGCTTTTCTGTCAAATTTTTCAAGGCTTTCAAAATTATTGAAGACAAAACATCTACAACCAAATGTGTGTAAAAATTTTACACTTGGAATTCTATCATTTATAATGTTATAGGGTGTTTTGTTTAGCCTTTTGTTGATAAGAGTTCTGTTTTGAGTAAAACATGCATTTGCAATTGCTTCTGCCCAAAAGTGAGAGGGCATTTTGGCATATGCAAGCATTGTTCTGGCAGCTTCTACTAAGGTTATATTTTTTCTTTCAACAACCCCATTTTGTTGCGGGGTTCTGGGAGCTGAAAAATCATGAGAGATTCCTTTGTTTACAAGAAAGCTTTCAATTCTTGAATGTTTAAATTCTGTCCCATTGTCTGATCTGATCCTTCTTACTGTTAGTTTTAACAGATTTTCAATTTTCTTGATAAAATTAATGATCAAATCAGGTGTTTCACTTTTCTTTCTCAAAAATTCAACCCATGTATATCTGGAAAAATCATCAACTATTACTAGTATATATTTCTTTCCAGAAAAACTTTCTGTACCTATGGGTCCACACAAATCCATGTGTAAAAGTTCCAGATTTTGTGTAATGGAAGATTCAGAAATTGACTTGTGAGAGCTTCTTTTTGATTTTCCCATCTCACATGCATCACAAATTTTATTCTTTTTAGAGGATATGAAAGGTAACCCTTTTACCAGACCTTTACTTGCTAATTTGCTTAAGTTTTTGAAATTTAAGTGAGCCAGTCTTTTATGCCATAACCAACTACTTCCTTTATTGATTTTTGAAAATAAACATAGTTTAGGATGTTCATTTTCTTCTTTAAAGTCAAAGTAGTATATTGGTTGTCTTATCCTCTTCCCACTCAAATATATTTTATTATCATCCATACCTATTAGCAAGCATTTTTCTGGTAAGAATGTTACCTGAAAACTTTTGTCACAGAATTGACCACAACTCAGCAAATTGTACTTTAAGCCCTCAACATAGGTTACTCTTTCAATGGTCAAACACCCATATCTGATACATCCGTATCCCATTATCCTTCCTTTCACTCCATTTCCAAACTTCACCATTTTACCCAGCTTTGAGACAAAGTTGCTGAGTATGCTCCTATCTCCAGTCATGTGCTTGGAGCTTCCTGAGTCGCAGTACCAGACCTGTTGCACATGATGGTCCTGAAATGAAATGATTAGAGAGTTTTAGGTACCCAGGCATGCTTGGGTACACTTTCTGATGATATTCTGGTTCTATTATTTCTTCTAAATGACCTTTCATCAGAATTTCTGTTAAATGCTGAGTATTTCAACACACATACAGGAATCATCCGAAATTTCTGATTTTCCTTCTTGTGATGGAATGAAGGGATAATTTTGAAAAGATGAGTGAACTGCTTTTGGAGTTTTTACAAACTCTTGATTATATTCACTTCTTTTTGGTTCAAAATTTGGCTTATCAAATGAGTATTCAGAACATGTTGATTTGCAAGTTTCAGAATCAGATTCTGATAAGAATTTATTAGAAATCTGTTGAGTTGCTTTTACAAAGACAGTGGGTTTGTTATTATTTGTTTTCACATAACCCAAACCTTCTCCTTTGTTCTTTGGAGTGGACTCTATGAAATTTATGAATTCTTTTGCTTCTTGAAAACCTCTTACATTAATTTCTTTATGATTGATTTTCTTGTAAAGATCTCTTCTTTCATTTTCATAGAACTCAATTTTAGCTCTTTGATGTAAACTTTGTTCTATAAGCAATTGGTTTTCAAGAATGATTTTATTCAAGGTCCTCTGCAACTCATCAGATTTTTTACCATCTGATTGATGTTTAACTTGCAAGTTTAAAAAATCTGACATGAGCTCATTTAGCTTGTGTTCAAGATCAAGATTGTCTAAACTTACCTGTTGTCCTGAAGTCTCTGGTATGTCTTCAGAAAGTGCCATGAGACAGAAGTTGGCAATTTCTTCTTCTTCTTCATCAGAAGAATCATCAGATAGCCATGTATCTGTTCCAGCAATTAAGCTGACTTGCTGTTGTTGCTTCTTAGCTTCCTCAAGCTTCTTTTCATAGTAAGCAACATCTTTCAGCTTCTTGGTCTTACACTCAGATGCATAATGACCTTTTTGCTTGCACTTGTAACACACCACCTCAACCTTTCCTTTATCCTTAGATCTAACTTCTTCTTTAGATCTATCATCCATCCTCCTTCTATCACTCCTCTGGTATCTCTGGCCTCCTCCCCTCAACCTCTGCTCAAATGTTTTGGTGAGCAGTGCTATTGTATCAGCAAAAGTTGAAAAATCTGATGATGAATCAGAAGTTTCAAAAACCTGGCTGTTTGATGGTTGTGGATCATTGGAAGTTGTTTGTCTTTGTGAGTTTGAGATAAGAGCTAAAGATCCCCCTCTTTGAATGGTTTCTTCAAATATTTCTTCCTCTCTAGGGATCAATATGCTATATAAGTCATGAAGACTCATGTTTCCTAGTTCTAAGGTTGAGGACAAAGTCATTGTGAGACTTCTCCATTCTCTAGGCAAAGCATCAAGAAATTTTATGTTTCTTTCATCATTTGATTTAGTTATTCCAAATTTCTTTAGCTCGTTTAAAAGTTTTGTGAACCTTTAATATGTGTCATTTAACTTTTCATTAGGTAAACTTTTAAACCTTTCATAGGATGAGACGTTGTTTGTTCTCTTGTTTCTTTTCATCCTTTCTCCTCCTTCACAAAGATTTTCCAACTGATCCCATATTTCCTTGGCTGATGCACAAGCATCAACTTGTGAAAATATGTCATTGGGGATGGCCATTATTAAGAGTGATTTTGCTCTTTCATCCCCTGCTACCAGTTCCTTGTCTTCCTCACTCCAAAGTATTTCACTTTTGGGAGCTCGGGAGGCAGGGATAGCAGGTAGTTGGTCAGTTGCTGGAATTGCTGGTATTTCAGTCATTGGTATATGTGGACCCCTTTCAATGGATCGAAACAGAGCTCGGTCATGACCATTAAGGAAATTGACCATCCTGATTTTCCATTGGGGGTATTCCTCTCTAACCAGAGTCGGAGGTTTGGACATAGAACCAATATTGAAAGCATTATTCCAGGTTTGAAAGCTGGCCATATTTAGAAAAAAGAAGAAGAGCGATTGATCGTTTGAAAATAATTTATTCAATCTGCTCTGATACCAATTGTTGGACCCAGTATGGCCTTAACAACTTCTTTTTACGTAATATGGCAAGTGATTTCAGTATATGTGAAAAAGATGTGCGGAAATGGAAATCAGACTTTCAAGAAACAAGACCTACAGAATTATCAAGTTTATATCACTTTGAAACAAATTAGTTTAACAAGGTGATTGTAAGATTATTATCTAATACAAATGAATCTTGATTTCTGTGGGTGAGAAGAGCAGTGGAGTTTGAGTGTTTGTATATGAATGCTAAGGTTCAAACTCAAGTTTCTTCTGCCTCTCGAGCCTTCTATTTATAGACGGCTGTGGACATGAATAAACAATTGTTTATTCATGCAATAAGTGCCACGTAAAGTAGCAATTTGACATATTCATTGAATCCATCGTTCAAGTTGCATTTGTAATCATGATAACCAATAATGTCATGCTTCGGTCATGGGTGGCAGGATAGAGTTGTGATTTTTATACAAGTGGGGCTTTTATCAGAATTTCTGATAAACCACTTCATTAGAAATTCTGGTGAACAAATCATCAGAAAGTCTAATGATCAGAATTGTCAGAAACTGATGATATTTCATCAGAAATATCATCAGATCCATCAGAAATGACCTTCTCTGATAATCCAAATCAACTCTTGATCAACTTGTGATTCTTTGTAGTAGATACTTTGCATTTTAGTTGTCCTATCTGATTTTCTTCATCTTGCTGTGATCTTCAGGACTGTTATCTTCTTCAGAGATCCAGTTGATTGAAATTTTCTTCAATACTTACAAATAAAGTTTCCTAACACATCGTCATCTTCATCTTTATAATCATGGCACTCTTTAGTGTCATTGTTCTCTTTTCCTCATCCAAGCCTTATTCAAGAACAAAGAACACAAAAGGACATTCGATTGTCATCAGTATCTTTTTCTTGTAGAATTGTTCATCTCATGCAGCAAAATCTTTCTGTTACTCCTCTCAGCTAACAATCCATTCAGTGAAACTTCACGAAGAACAATACTGAATATCCAAGATAGCATATTAGCCATCTTTTATTTTTTTTGATTTTTTTTGGCGTTTTGCGGTGAGTGGTATTTAGTAGTATTTTGGCGTTTGTTTTTTTGGTTTGATTAAATGGAAGTTGCTGAGAGTTATTATTTTATAGGATTTAAGCGGTGCATTTTTATAATAAAGTATTCGTCGTTTCAGTTACTGTTTGTAATTATTGTTTTTTATAAGCTTTTTTCTCTGAAATCTGTAACACGTCCCGTCTTTCAAGTTTGGCGTTTTAGATTCTAATATAATAAATTTTCCGTCTCTTCATTTTTACTGTTTTGTAATTACTGTTTTTAGTTACATTTTCAAGTTTGCTTTTTATTTTTTTTATTTTTCGGGTTTTTTATAATACTTTTTCAAAATAATTTTATTATAGTTTGGGAGTTTTTGGGGGCGTTTTACGGGATGATAGCGTTTAAACAAGCATTTTGGCTGTTTTGGCGTTTTTATTATATATGGCGTTTTTATTATATAACAATCAACTGAAAAAGAAAATAAAAAAAGAATATATAAACAATTGATCTTCCAAATCTTCACTGTCACCAGTTTCTTTCTTCTTTTTTGAATCATCTTAACTGGCTGGTTCGAATTTCGTATGATTCATTTTGTTTTTTTTTTTTGTTTTTCAAGTAGTTTTTTTTTTGTGGCTGTTTGGAAGCACAAAGTCTGACATCAGCATCTTTTTCTTGAAGATTTGTCCATCTTATGCAGCAAAATGTTATTGAGTTTAAACCCTTCAGCTAACAATCTTGAATTTTCCAATGAACGATGTTTGATTTTTGAACTTTTTTACCATTTTACCGATAAAAAGAACGCCACCAAATAAAAGCACCTTAAACCTCAAAATTTGATCATGCTAAAATCAATAATGTTTTGCTGTATGGCGTTTTACCGATAAAAAGAACGCCACCAAATAAAAGCACCTTAAACCTCAAAATTTGATCATGCTAAAATCAATAATGTTTTGCTGTATGAGATGGACAACATTGTTAATCCTCGGTTAAGAAAAATAACTGACAATATTGTCCACCCCATACAGCTAAACTTTATTGAGAACAAACCTCAATAATGTTTTTCTATGTTTTGGCGTTTTAAATTGGATAGAAGTTGAGGATAATTCAATAAGATTTTACTCAATGAAATGGATAATATCCTCACTTAAGGATTTTGACCATTTCATTGAGCGAAATCTTACAGACAACCAAACTGAATTTAAAAAAAAAACGTTCTGGGTTAGAAGATATTTGATGTTTGGGTTTTTTGGCGTTTCTAAGGCGAATGGGATATATTAAATATGGCGTTTGGGTTTTTGTGTGTGTTTTTAGTTGAAGGTCTAAGATGTATATATAGGATTTTTTTTGGCGGTTTTTTAGGCGGGATTTTACTATAATTAAATTTGGCGTTTTATATCTAATGGCGTTTTTACGTAGAATGGTGTGTGATTTTTGTTTTTGGCGTTTTATTTCATGAGATAGCGTTTTGTGTGGAGAAGCCAAAAAACCCTTTTAACCTTAATGAAGCGCGTCCACATAATAAAATTGATGTTATTTACGAAAACGCCACTGCGCCAATCTAGTCCATAGATTGTTTTGATCGGACGATCCATAAGCGTTCTCACCGTTCTCACACTTTCTACCGTTTTCTCTAAATCTCGGCCCTATATATATATATATATATATATATATATATATATATATATATATATATATATATATATATATATATATATATATATATATATATATATATATATATATATATATATATATATATATATATATATATATATATATATATGTAGGGGAGCGCTAAAATGAAAACCACCCTCAGTTGTAAGAACCACGAGAATCACTCTCAACCAATCAGACAATGACACATATGCATGACTATTTTAAAATCTAAAGGGTATTATAGTCATTTCCATCCTCTGCCATTATGTCTCAGTCTCTGTCATCTTTGTCTGTTTGTTTTAAAACATCACAACTCTCTCTCTCTCTCTTGAAAATAGATCACCAGCTCATCTTGAATCCCCTCATCTTTCATTTCCCTCTATCTTAAAATTGTTCACCAGCTTCATCTTTAAAGTAATCATCTTCAAGAAACCACAAATCTGATGGTTCGTCGGTGACGGAAGACGGGTGTGCGAGGTGGTTGGCCGGAAGACGGTGGTGTGGGAGGTGGTTGGTGGGAGTTGTGCAGAGGCGGAAGGCGGTGGTGGGGCGGTGGTTGGTGGGGGTCTTTGCGACAGCCGCGGTGGTGTCCGGCCACCATCGCCTGAAAACGAACCGCCATGGCCACCGTCCCTTCAATGAGAGAGACGGGGAACCGGAGAAGGAGATCGGAGAGAGAGAAAGACGGCGGAGGCCAGTTGGGACAAAGAGAGAGAGATTCGATGAGAGAGAAGGTGGTGGTGTTTGGACGATGACGGTAAAGGTGGGGGTACATCGGAGCTCCGATCCGGTCAGCGACGACAGCAAGTTTCAGTCCGGTAAGCACCCTCACTTATTTCCATTGCAGATCGGTAGATCTGTTAGTTCTACCTTTTTTTTAATTTAAATGCTCTTGAATTTTGTATTCTGTGACAGAGTAGTTATGTTCATGGTTCACAATGAATACATGAATCAAATTCATCCGTGAATAAAAAACAAATGCTGTTGAATTTCGTTGTCTGCGACAGGTATGGTAGTTATGTTTATGGTTCACAGTGAATAAAAAAACAAATCAAACTCACGCACTTAATGTAGTTTTTGACATAAAGTGATTATTTGGATGTGATTATTTGGATTAGCATATTGAAATTTGGGTACTTGAATTGAATGTGATTATTTGGATTAGCATATTAAATGCTGCTGAACTTTGTCGTTTGTGACAGAATAAGTCCCTGATGGTGCTGGTGCCCCCGGTGGTGCCAGTGGTGCCGACAATGCCGACGATGCAGGTGGCGCCGGTGAGAATTGAGGTCTGTTTGGGTCAAAAGTAGCAGTCTTGAAAACCCCTCAACTTTGGATTCTAATTTTTGTGGAAATCTTGGTGGAAAAAGTAAGTTTTTTGGTTCAAAAATTTGGTTGAATGGGACAAGTTTCGATCGATTACATATTGAATTTGGTTGATTTATAGTGTAATCGGATCACATTTCGTTGATTAACAGTGAATCGTTGATTAAGCAAGTTTTTTTACTGATTCTTGTAAGTGTCGCGTTGGTTTGAATTGTCGTTAGTTGGAAGAAAAAGGTTTCGTATAACTTGAAGATATCGATTTGGTTGTGCTTCTGTTATCCGTTGTTTTCTGTGAATTGTCGTTAGTTGGAAGAAAAAGGTTCTGTAAATATTTTAACGTAAAACGTAAAAAGTTTAACATAAAACGTAAAACGTAAAAACGTAACAAGTTTTACGTAAAACGTAAAAAGTAAAAAACGTAAAAAGTTTTACGTAAAAACGCAAAAAGTTTAACGTAAAACGTAAAAATTTTAACGTAAAAACGCAAAAAGTTTAACGTAAAACGTAAAAAGTTTAACGTAAAACGTAAAAATTTTAACGTAAAACGTAAAAAGTTTTAAAAGTTTAACGTAAAACCTAAAACGTAAAAAGTTTAACGTAAAACCTAAAACGTAAAAAGTTTAACGTAAAACGTAAATCGTAAAAAGCTAAACGTAAAACGTAAAAATTTTAACGTAAAACGCCGCATTAAAACGGGACGTAAACAAGGGGCGTGAATGAGGCGAATATAAAAGCCGAGAAAAAAAACGGGACGTAAAAAATGCCGCGTTAAAACGGGACGTAAAAACGGCGCGTTAAAAAACGACGCTTTGAAAAAGCCGAGCGTAAAAAAGAGCGTGCAAAAACGACTCGTAAAAAAACGATGCGTGAAAAAGTCGGGCGTAAAAACGGCGTGCAAAAACCAGCGCACAAAAATAATTGTCTTTGTTAAAAAGATTTGAATTCAAAAATGCTTTTAATAAAAAAATTCTTTTTTAAAAAATAAAAAGTAATATAATAAAACAAAAAAGTAATTAAAAAATAATAAAGACAAAAGGACAAAAAAGAGGATTTTTTTCTAAACTACCCTTTTGGATTAAAATATTAAAGACATAATAAGACAAAATGTATTTAATATTAATTTTAGTTACTTTTAATCTCATCAATCCATCTTCTTGATCTAGTGGTTAGGAACTGGTTCTTGCGGTTCTTACAACTGGAGGTGGTTTTCATTTTAGCGGTCCCATATATATATATATATAGGGAGAAGAACATGCGAGAACCACCTCTTATTGTGAGAACGGTGAGAACCAATGTGAACACACCAAAAAAGCCTAAAAATATCTAAAAATCACACAAAAAATTGTTTTTTGAATATTTTAATATTTTTATAAAAAAATCGCTACTTTTCGAAGCCAAAAAAAAATTTATTTTTTAAAAATTTTTTTTTTTAAAAAATTTTGGCTTCTAAAAGTAGCGATTTTAACATAAAAAATACTAAAAAAATTAAAAAAAATTTTAGATTTTTTTTTTGATTTTTTTAGGTTTTTTGGTGGTTTAGTTTTTAGCATTTTAGCTTGGGGGGGGGGGGTTAGGCTTTTTTTAACATTTAGCTTGGGGGGGGGGTTTAGGTTTTTTTTTGGGGGGGGGGGGGGGGGTTAGGTTTTTTTTTGGGGGGGGGGGGGTGGGGGGGTTTAGGTTTTGGGGTGGGGGTTAGGTTTTTTTAGGTTTTTTTAGCTATTTTTGGTTGTGTTCACATTGGTTCTCAAGGTTCTCACAATAAGAGTGGTTCTCGCATGAGCCCCTCCCTATCTATATATATAATATATGAACAAGATGTGGGACACGTGTCAAGTGATGGTGCAACCAGAATGTATTTTTGGCGGGAAAAATGTGAGAATCCTTATGTTTTCACACAGGATCCGAATGGAGATAACCATACCCGCATATTTTGACCCGGGTATATAATGAACAAAAAAACCCTAAACATTCAGAACCCTAATCTTCCAGCCTCCATCGTCGTTCTTCTCCAATCGATGAACTAATCAGATACGCATTCAGATTACAATAACAATCAAAATGATATTGATTAGGTGAGGTTTTTTTGTGTACGTATATCTGAAAACCGTATGAAGCAATCGAATCATATTTATTATTCACAAACCCTAAACTCTACTATGCCGCTTCAGATCATATCGCCTTTTCATCAATTGCTCTCGCATCTTAGTTCTTAATCTATCGTTTTCTCTATATCTATCAATTCGATGTGTAAGGCCTACCAAAGTGAAAAATGATTTTGGTATGGACAATCAAATTGATGTTTGTAAGTTTATCAGTTAATTGATTTTGCTTAGTTGCGTTGTTTAAATTTTATCAATTTTATGTTTTTTGTATCTTAGTTTCAGTTCATTAAGCAGAGATGTTCTTCTGTTGGTCTTAAATAATGATGCCGGAGAATCTGATGAAGATAATGATCAACATGTTTTCGAAGCTGAGGTTGTTTTTGCAATGAAATTCCCTTAAAATTGTTTATCAGTTCACTTTTAGCATTGCGATAGCTTTTATTATTTCTTATCATAAATTAATTTATGTTGTTGTATTATATGTACAGGGATATGCAGTTTAATGATTATGTCGGCTGGCTTAGATTTGTGTTTCCACCTTTGATTTCTGGTGAAACATTACTTTTGCTTTGGTTTTTTTCATACGAATCATATTTTTGTTTCAATATGGTTGAGTTGAAGTTTCTCTTTTATCTTTATATGATCTTTATTTACAGAGTGATGAAGAAGCAGGGTGTGAAGGGGCAAATGGCTTGGGTATGGAGCTTTATGTGTCAATTTGAATGCATATATTTCTTAATATGTAGTGACATTTGCAGCATTTTATATATTGCGTATATGATTTCTGGTTTGAAACTTGTGAGAAGCTTAGGTAACTAATTTTAATGCATATATTTTTGTGAAAATGGAGCCCTAAACAATAAAAATTCATCGTATTTCCCCTATGTAATAGGAAAATTCAGCGGACGCTTCTTTGACAATGAACCACCAAGGAAGACACTTTTTGTACGACAATAATGAAGTGGAGCTTGAAAAGCGAAGAAAGAGGACCAGTACAGCTTGGGTTCAAGTAAGACACCTTTTTTTCTTCATCTTTGATGAGCGCGTGTGTTTTATATTGTAGTTGATACTAATACGATATAATTTGGTGGCAAAAGTTAACATCACAGTGAGGACTTCTAACTTTGGTGAGATGCGTCAAGAACTGATATGGATCCCAAAGAGTCATCAGCAGGATGGGCCCGCACCATATGCTGCTAGAGATAATGATAATTTCATATCTTTTGTAACTGAATTTTTTGTGCAATCATCTAGAGGTCACAGATAAAGACCAAGCTGCTGCACACTTGATGGTTATCATTGATGCATTTTTAGATTATTGCAGGTTTTATTGTTTACTAGGGAGGTGTATAGAAGGTTGTGATCTCAGCTTCAAGTGTAAATGCTCTCATGTTTGTCATGGGTGTAAATGAAAGGTTACAAATATGATACAAGTATTGTGTCTATGCTAGCTGCAACACTAATTCTCTTGCTCTATTAGCAAAGGTTAGATCCATTAGCAAAGGTTGGATTTGTTACTTGCAGCAAAGGTGGGAAATTTTAAGATTTGGAATATATTGTCAAAACTTTAAATTTAAACTTGAGAGCTAAAGAATGAAGCCCTTAACATTTTTTGCTTGCAAAATATAAGTGACAATGTAGAACCATAACACTTCAAACCGAATAACATGTAATAGTTTTTTTAACATTTTGCACCTTGCATGTGCTCGGCCAGAGAGTTATGTGCTTCTTGAGTTCTTTTTGAAGTACTGTTTTATGAAGAAATGCTTTATTTTCAAAAAGAAAAAAACAAACAGGGATATTGCCATTCTTAACTGTCAACTGTTGTAACTCAAACATATAGGTAAACATATAGCTGCTCTTTGTTTAAACAATACAAGTTTTGTTAAATAGCTGCTTTGTTGTTTCTGATTGTAGGTTACTCTTTTCTGACAATTACTATTGATGGAAGCAAACAACTCAAATACCATGTCATACCGCCAGGTGAGCTTCTTGTGCATAAATTTACGGAATTACGAGCTCCTGAACTTGATTCCCTCTACTCAACAATTGCTAGCCTGCTAGCCGGCTGAATAACGATTTCAGATCTCAGAGAAATAAGAGGAGATAACTACTGGTTTTCACAATCGGGCTTCTAAAACTAGATTTAGAGATAAGCAAAAAGTGGGATTTTTAACCAAACAAATAGTGATGGAAATATAGATAAAAATGTTAACCAGGCTCCTCCTCTTCACATTAGGCGCAAAAAGAAGCTTAACAAGAATCTTGATAGTGGTTTTTGCATGTCTGGTGATGGGACAAAGAGGCTTTGAAGACATGTTTGGCATGCAAAACGTTTTACAATGACTAAGCTTTGGGGTTTCCACCTTCCTTTTGGTTTTTATGGCAGGTAATGTCTAATCTATTTGGCTAAATATACACACATGATACAAGTATTAAATATATCATGTAAAGAAGGGGTGACAAAAAGGATGGGTCGGGCTGGTGCAAAACCAGTAGTTAAAAAGGTTAACTTTTTTATAGTCGGTGTATATATGCTTAATATGATTACAAAAGTATATTATTTCAATAATAATCTGTTTTTTTACAAAAGAGGTTTTTTTCAGACTCACTACAAAAGTATATTATTTCAATAATAATCTGATTCAACAGGTAATGAACTGCAATTTTTTTATGTCCTTATAGTGTTGTTGGAACTCATTCCCATACAGCCATGTTAGATAAATTAGGAGTAGCGAGTTGCGGAGTAGGAGGATTTGAAGCAGAGCCAACAATGCATGGACAGGTATAATTGTATAATTCATTAAAAATTATCAAACTTATATGAACTTTGTTTTTGCGTGATCAATACTTGTGCTTTTAAGATTTGTCCCTATGTTTCGTTATAGAGTTAGGTACTTAATCACTCATAAAAGGGGCTTTTCACTAAATTATATAATGTAAAAAGGTTTAATTACGTAGAAATGAAAGATTTTTTTGGTTGAAAGAAAAAGTCAAGCACTTTGTTTTTATGTTTAAAAGGATAAGGAATTAAATCATATGTAAAAAATAAAGTCTATGAGCATATGTGAAGATTTAGTGACACTTTATGGTGTTCTTTAATAACTATAATTACTCATTTAAATTCAAATTTGAAACACTGTACAAAACTGTTTTATTCTAGACTCATTTTTAAACTTGATTGCCTTATAGTTTATATCTATGTCACTTCAATCCCCTTGGTTTTCTGCATCCAAATTTATACCCATAAAATTACCAAATTATGCTATATCCTTTTCTTTGAAAGATTGTATTTTTACTTGTATATGTTTTTGAATTATTAATATAATTTTCAGGACTTGGTTCTTCTTCACAAGGAGTGATGGATGTCCGTTGTGGCTATGGATATATTGCCATGGAGAGGAGTTTCAAGTACAGATGAATTAAAATTTATTTAATCTACTTAATTAGGGGTGAGCTATTTGATGTTCTTACCCGCTAGAACTTTGGAACAAAACTGATATGTTAAAGGATTGGTTATCGGTTCTTTTGCAATTCATGCTTCATCGGGTTTGGTCCGGTTCCGGTCAAAACCAACGATGACCACCATAACCCCTTGTAACCGTTTTAAGTTTTAAAACAAAATAAAAAAAACGCTAGATATTTTAGCATACATATTTTTGGGTGTTACAACATTTGTTTATTTAGCTGCTATACAAGTCAATAAAAAATTTTACAAGAATCAAATCCAGGTGTCAGCTATGGTTCTATCTTGCTACCTATTTCTTATATTGCTAGAGTGATGGATTCACTGAATCAAAGTCCAAGATTAACAAGAAGCTCAGATTTTGTAAGCTTGGTATTGGTTTTTATTGAGCTTCTCTATTGGGTTCTTTTTGTTCAGTTCAGAAGCGAGAAGATGCTCATGGGAATGAAGTGTGTTGAGGCCTGGTTATTCAAAATATGTTGGGGTTTCTAAAGAAAAGAAGAAAAAGACGCAAAAAGGTGAGTTTGTTATTGATGCGGCCAAGGAAAGTGGGAAACCAAAGAAGTTTGTGTATTTGTGTCTTTGTGACGAAAAATATTGTAATAATTGTGTTCTTAGAGCAATGGGATCGACACCTGAGGGTTGAAAGTGTGTTACGTCTTGCTGAGCCGATTGATGGGTTGACCGACATTTTGCATTAATTTCAACTTTATACTCTTTTTCATTGTTTTGGTCAGAAGCAAGAGGTACCAGGCCGAATCATGCACATCATCAGATTCCTATAAGGGAGATGGTTTTCACTTGCATTGGCCATATTATAAAATGTTGTAGCTGTGATTCAACTGTATTTGTTTTGGCTATGATTTTACCAGTTTATGCAGTCAAGACTTTCTGCTTAAGGAGTCTGGATACATGGAGTCTCAGGTTAAAAGGAAGAATTTGTTGGGGGATCATATACACTTCGCTTTGGTGCTTATGGAAGGAGCGGAATGGGAGAGTTTTTAGGTGGGCAATGCTCACCTGATAAACTATAGAGGGCATCATTTCCACTCCTTTTAGTTGTGGCTTAATAATAGGTACAAGACCAAGTGTTGCTGGGAAGATTGGGTGTCTAAACCCTTGTCTTGTGTTTAGTTTTATTTCTATTTTCTTCCATGTTGTGGGGAAACTAGGTGTCTAACCCCATGCCCTTTTTCAATTTATGGTGTGTTTTGCTGGTTAAAAGAAGAAAAAAAAAACTGCCCACCAGATGCAATTTTAGTGTTTTTGTTTAGAATTTTTAGCCTGGGTGTTTGGAATATTTTATCTTTATTTCTTCTTCTGTATCCTTCTGATTGTTGCTTCAAAGTGTTGCAATTTGATTCAGTTTTGATCATGGCCATTCCTGTTTCAATTGTTGGGCATTTTGATTCAGACTATTATGTGGTGAACGTGGGCACCAAAAGTTGATGTAGGCATGCAGACGTGTATCCATTCTTGAGGGAAAGGATCAAAAAGCAAGACGAGATATGAAAGTTTGGTCTCTAAAATGCGTCACGAGAATTTATTGAGAAACGTTTAAAAGGAAAAAAATCCTTGTACTTGGCGTATGATAAGTGTTTGCATTTTGTTACAACACTGTTTCTTTAAAGCCTCTAAAGGGAACTTGCAAGAGTTGGACTAAATCACCCAAAAATCCAGTAATTTACATTGTCTTCTTGATATTTTAATTGGACAAATTTCAGATGATATCTTATATTTATGGGAGTCACAAACATCAACTTTGCATTTTAAAGTTCCTGTAGTTCAAAATCAGTTGAGTTACAAAAGGCTTATTTGTTGGTATTAGGAAAGGTCAAATTTTGGCTTTAGAAGAGCTAAGATACTTGCTTTTGCAAACATGGCTGGCCCTTTTCATATATACATAACAGCCTTCACGCCGTATGCACATCCCTCAAATACATAAAGACTCAACATCTTATGGGATCCATATGCATCTTAGTTTTCTTTACATTTCTTGTATTGTTTTATCCTTCAGTTTGCTTCTGTTCTTACTTATGAGTTGTAATTATAAAATTGATTAATAAAATTGTTATTTTATTTATTTTGTGAACGGTTGTCCTACAGTCAGTTATTACCGTTTTTTTGCACACCCCTACCGGATAATATAATAAATAATATATTTATATATAAAATATTTACAAAAAGTCCTAACCAAAGTATAAAATACATTCACTTAACATTCAACAAAGATAAGTGAAGAAAGTTAGCTATTACTAAACATAGGGATGAGCTCGCTACTAACCCGTACCGAACCGGTAACGAAAATACGGGTACCAAAATCCTTAAAAAGGGTACCGGTACTGAAAATACATGGTACGGTTTGGTACCATGCGCAACCGGTACCAAATCGGTACCGAAAATAGTTCGGTACGGGAGATTTGGTAGCAGTACTGGTTTCAAACTGATACCTGGTACCCTCTGCTTATCCCTAATTAAACATGTATATTTTTTGAAACCTCACTTTGGTACAAGATACTTTCTCATTAATTAACCAGAGTGAAAGTTCAAATTTTTGACAAATATTATGCATGAAGTTCAAATTTTAGAAACATAAAGGAAGAATTGCCATGAATTGTAACCAATTGAAAGTGTATATTTTTATTGTTGAGTTTAGCCTATTATATGCTGAATCTTTTTATTTGTAGTGATTTAAAATGCACAGTAGGAGGATGTAGATTGTAGCTTGCATGGGTGCATGCACCAGTATGTTATTTCAATTATTGGATAATGGTTTTAAAATTTCGCTTTGTAATTCACATATTATATTGGCATATGTATTATGCAATGACTATTGTAAAATATTGATGTTTTTACTTGAGATTTTAAATCACATGATTGTGAGGCCCATGATGTGGTGGTCTTTTGTAGGCTTCATCATGTCATCAGTGGAGAAACGGTTAGGTGTTCCATATGATACAACCTTTTTTTCGCTTAGTAATGAGATTTACAATGCAGTGATGGAAAACATCATAAGAAACCTTGAATTCGACTTCCGGAGGTTTTGGAAGATGGTGTTAAAGTGCTTATATATGGTGGAGAAGATGCCTTTCTTTGCAGCCGGCTTGGTAAGATTTTTAATGTTGAATTTTAAAATTAACAAAGATGATATTTTGGTCAATTCAACTATTTAGTGTCCCTTATGTCTCTGTCATGGGCTAGAGTGGAGATATAATTGAGGAGAGGAATATTACATTTGCTTTTGATATAAATGGTAGTATATCCTGCTTAATTTGCTTAATGTCAATATTATTTTTTTTCCTCTAGCAAACTGTTTATTACCTGGTAGATTTTGTTTGTGAAAGTTTTCCCACTGTAGTTGTACATGTGTCTTTCTAAAGCGTTTGGTACAAGATGTTTATGCCTATCCCTGTTCTTTCATGTTATTGTGTTAATGGGAGATATTCTACTATGGTTGTTTGTGCATTTCTTTATAGAATTTGGGAGTTGTTGTGTTCGCACAAGATTTTATAGCCCGCCTATCGAATGTTCTCCCACATGTTTGTATGTAGTGGGCTGTCGTTGTGAGTGGTCTTATATTGTATCTATTATTACGTGTTTACGGGGTGGAGATGATGGGGTCGGTCCATGGATTTTCCTTCCTTTTGCCGTATTTCGCTCAAAGGGTTGAAGGGAGATAGTGCATCAAGCTGTTCGCAAGGGCCAACTTGATCCTCTTCCCCAGGGATCCCCGATAAGGGAACCCTAGGAGAGCCACCGACTCCAACTACCGTCCATGTACGATCCATACTAGATCTGACCAACTGCCCATCCTACCTCCTCTACGTTCTTGACGTTCTTGACAGCCCATCTTTGTCTCAGTAGAGTCTTTCAGTGGCATGTTTCGGTCCTCTTCCCCATTACTTAGAAAAAGTGAGCCACCGGTTCAGGTACAAGATACTATCATTACCGCCTGGACAATTAGACATCCAACCCGTAATCGCAACGATGTCATCGTGTAAGTGTTTGTGGGCTGCATTTCCTTTCTAAACCAGCAAAAATTTGTGGTGGAAAAGGGAAAGAGGATAATTTAGAGGTTCAAAGTGTTATTTAGGCTAATAGATGGTTAAACTTAGGTTTTTATGATATTTTATATATTATTATCTTAGGTTATTATGTTATTAAGGATTGGGTCAAAATATAGGCAAATGGGTCAAAATGAGTCATCTTAACTGTCATGCTTTATTTTGTTTTAGAATTAGTGTGTATATATATACACACATACATATGTAATCAAAACCTGTGTTGTTGATTGTAGCCATTTAAGCGCTTCAGTGACGTTTTGGTTAGGTTTTGTGGTGGTTCCGGCTAAAGGTATTGTTTTTTTAGACATTTTGGGTACTCGTCTCTAACTATCTGTTTATTCATGTCACATTCAGTGTTATGCTCCATGAGAGGTGATGAAGCAAAGAAAATTTGCCCTGAGTTTCAATTGGTACGTGATAAAGCTGAGTTGAGCATAATGAAGTTAGACATGATATGCATTGGAGTGGCTCGAACCATATGACACCTTTGGTACTGGTACAAATTCTGTAGCATAGGGTACTACTTCTGTAGCAGATAAGATACATAAGCAAATAAGTTTCAGCTTCGATTACTCAATGTTCATCTATTGTTTTTATGTAATTATACAAGCTGTTTCAATAGCCACATGTTCTTTATTTTAAAATCAAAGATTATATCCTAAAACACTAACCAATAATCTTATCTCATATTTTATATAGGATTATCAGTGAATGTCCTCACAATTAAAAAAAAAACATTTAAATAGTGTCAAGTTTTCTGTACATTCCCACCTGCCGCAATGCACGGGTCACGTTACTAACGACTTTCAATATGTTGTTTGTGTACCTTTTATTATCGAAAACTAAATTCTCCTAACCCGGGATGTTCCCGGGTGATAGCCTAGTATATATATATATATATATATATATATATATATATATATATATATATATATATATATATATATATATATATATTTAGTGGAGGGTTCAAATGAGAAGAATTTTTTTGTAAGAAGTAAAAAGAAGAAGTTTCAACCAATAAGAATGCTTCATTTTACTTCATTTAATATTTGCATTTAATTTTAATATAAAGGGTATATTGGTAAACTTACATAAATCATTAATTTGTATTCTTCCCATTTAATAACTAACTAAATTAAATTTGTAACTCTTTTTCAAAATATATACTTTTTCCAAATTTAAAAAAAAAACTTAATTTAAAGTATGGAATAAATTATTAGTTGTGTAGGATATATTACGAGTTGTGTAGGATATATTTCGAGGTGTGTAGGATAATTTCGACTGTGTAGGATAAAATTCTATAATGTGTAGTGTAAATGTAGGAAAATTTTGATATGTGTAGATTTTGTGGATTAAATGTAGGATAATTAATGATTAGTTGACTAATTAATTAAAGAGAGAAAAATTAATGATATGAGTTATAAATGAAATAGTATTTTATTAATAGGGTGGAGATACAATAGGAAGTTTATTTGGCTAGGAAGGATAGGAAGTGATCTTGACCATCCATTAAGTTAATCAAGGGCTAAGATTAAATCAGAGAAATTGAAAAGAAGAAAAGAGGCGCGTGAGTTTGTTCAAGGGCATTCTAGTCAATCCAAGCCAATAGTTTCTCTCTCCTCCAATTCCCCCCCCCCATTTTTTAAACGTTAATAACTCTTTCATACGACATTATTTTTTTAAAAAAATTGCACCAAAAAAACGAGCGTTTTTTTATCTTTAAAACGAGTATACTATTGCTATATTTAAAAAAAAATTAAAACCCAGTTGCTTAAAACGCAATAGAAAAACCACCAGTTACGTAAAACGCAATGAAAAAAAACCTAAAAAATGACATTTTTCTAAAACGTAATGCACCAAAAACACAAAGAAATGACTTATTTGTAAAACGCAATGGCCAGAAAACACATAAAAATGTGTTTTACCTAAAACGCAATGCACCAAAAACACAAAGAAATGACTTATTTGTAAAACGCAATGGCCAGAATACACTTAAAATGTCTGTTTTCTAAAACGCAATGGACTGAAAACACATAAAAAAGTGTTTTACCTAAAACGCAATGCACCAAAAACACAAAGAAATGTCTTATATGTAAAACGCAACGGCCAGAAAACACTTAAAAATGACTCATTCTAAAACACAATGGACTGAAAACACCTAAAAAATGTGTTTTACCTAAATGAGCCAATTTATGGAAAATTAATTTTTCTGATGCGTTTTTAGTACAGCAATTTAATCGAGCCAGGGGCTCTGCCCCTTGGACCCCGCCAGGGGCTCTGCCCCTTTGTCACACCCCTATTTTCCACGTGTCACCGGTGGGCCCGGTGGGGAGTATAGTGACGTAGTTGGCATCATCATAGACAAACAACACAATATATAAATGCACAGCGGAAGCAAAGATAGATTCATTTCAACTTTAATAAAGTGTAATATTAATTATCACTAATAGTTGAAACGGATCCACAGGCGGATCAAAATAAAATAAGATAATGTTCAACAGATTTATTGTCATCCAAGCTTGCGAGACTTATTGTGGACGCTCTAGAAGACAGCCAGCCTATTTCGTGTAGTACCTGCACTTAACCTTTTTGGGAAAATACGTTAGTTTACACTGGTAAATACAATTTAACTGACTCATTTTAAAAAAAGGTTGAAAATTGATTTAAATGCACAAGGCGTAAAAATATTTTTAATAACTTGGAATAATTATGCAATATAATCTTGTAAGGGATTTACATGTTACTTATGCGTTCAGTAGCCCGATCCGTAGACCGGGTTAAAGATTAATAGACACACCACAATATAGAGTTATACACTGACGGGTGTACGCCTACACCCCGTGCTCAGGTCGTGGCCATCTCGTAAGATGATGCCAAGGATATCCGGGACATGGTCATTAACCCCCCAAAGGCTTTAAGCAATAAAACACATTCAAAACAAGGCATCTCAATAAATTTAACCTCTATTCGATTAAAGAATTCGATGCCGGACCAAGCGGTATTTTATATACCGTATCCCAAGCCCGTATAGGGAAAATAAGTTAAAAGTATTTACCTTGGTAAGTATAAATCACAACTAGCAAGTGAAGGTAGCTTTTACTGGTTCTTCTATTCTGGAACAAAGGTTTATAATAACCTATTATATTCCTAACGGATCTTTATTTAAGCCTAAGCTTAGACCGGTTAGTTTTAAGGACGATACGGTTCAAACGCACGATTAAGCGAAGACCGGATAGAACGTGATTTAGACCCGACAAGTTTGAATACTTGTATAATATGGGTATGCTAAATACATTCTGGATTTTGAGACAAAAATGATAATGTTTGACCCGTTTCGGTCGATTTATGCAATCTAGTTACATAAACCGAACCGAACGCTAAAAGGGCGTTACAGGTAACCATAAGAGTCATATGCAAGTTCCCTGAGATAATATGCTCTAAATATGTCATAATATCAGTAAGTTATGTTCTATTATGCCCCGAATGAATTTAAACTCAACTTATGCCTTATAAGGGCATTTTGGTCATTTTAAAGATTATAAAAGAGTTAAATTTGAAATCTGAGTTGTAGGTCTGATTCATACAGTAAAAATACTTAATTTAACATATTATAATAGTAGGGTATGACCCATATATGAAATTTATCATTTAAAATCAAACTATGCACCTTAGGGGTATTTTGGTAATTTCACAAGGGCTAAAAGTGTCAAAACTGAAAACCTGAGTTCAAAAACTTATACTTACTGTTATTTTATAAAAATATACTAAGAATATCAGTAGGTGTCAACCTTATATGTTTAATATGGTTATAGTGCATACTAGGCGTTAAAAACGCTTAAATAGGCGATTTAGAGCCGTTTCCGGATTTTCAAAAGAAAGCTGATATTTTATATTTCCAGAATGCTCAAAATAATTTATTTAACAAATGAAATCAGTGGAAAAAGGTTTGGGGTCAAAAAGATTTATAAAACTCATTTTATGGCTTAAAAGGGTAAATTCGGTATTAACCGAATTAAACTTAGAGACCTATGTTATGCTCAGCCAAAAATTAAATAAAAATCATCAAAAATCCTAAAATATTATATAACATCAATGGGTAAAAAGTTTTATAACAACAAGTGGGTTTAAATAGGCTATCCGTTAATTACGTTGTTTACTTAACAAAAAGCTTTCAAATTACGATATTGAGCATAACTCTAAATCTGGACCTCAAACTGATATCAAATTTTTGGTGCGAGTTTATAAATCAGTAACAACCGTTTCTACTCTTTCATTTTTTCAAAAATCGCGTTTTATAGCAAAAAGGGCAAAATAGTCATATTTAAGCATAAACCAGTAACATGCATATGAATCGGACAAGTGTTGAACTAAGTTGTGAAATCTCAGAGAGTTGCACATATATAAAAATGGTCCAAAATAAGCTCTAAGACAGATCTCAAACATGCATGCACGGATCCGAATCGAGAGTCAAAGAAAAAGTCATTTTATGAGACTTTCGGTTCCGATTCGGGTTTAACTGAAAATTGTCGAGTTGATTAAGATGAAACATGTTCTTACATTAATTATAAAGTTATTTTGATGATCAAACAAGTTGCATGTGACCTACATTGCTATTTATGCTAGATTTTGCAAAAACGCATTCTGTTGACTTTTTAAGAGCAACTTTGACTCGACAATAATCATGCTTAGAGTGGGAATCATAAAATACCCTTTTGAGGGTTTGTTTCCCACATAAATACCAACTTGTAGGTACTTTCAATTTGAGAAATGACTGAGCCATTCTCGTTTAATCGTAAAGTCAAACTACATTTACGACGGATTGACTTTCGGTAAATAAACTAAGCTAGGACGAATTGGAGAAGAGTATGAACACTTACAAGAGTCCTAATAAAGCTTAGAGATCACTAGGAAGGTGTCTTGTCGTCCAGAAAGCTCCAGGAGTTGATCTTGTGAAATTTGAAAATGCAAGTGTTCTTGGTTTTACTACCTCAAGTGCCTTTTATGCAGATTTGATCTGATTTTAAGGTGATACAGGTGTTGTAAGAAGGTTAC
Organism: Helianthus annuus; assembly: GCF_002127325.2. Lineage (NCBI taxonomy): Eukaryota > Viridiplantae > Streptophyta > Magnoliopsida > Asterales > Asteraceae > Helianthus > Helianthus annuus. Next base: position 87,280,435 of record NC_035448.2, read on the forward strand.
AAGTGTCCTCAATTGCATGTAAGTCCATTGGTGAGTTTGGGAGGTGATTACAGCTGGTTTCCACTCGCAAAACAGACCTGGAACTGGCAGTTGGCTGTTTTCTGTCACTGGGCAGGTCACGCGGCCCGCTTAAGCCCAGGCGGGCCGCCTGGGCCTTCTGATCAACCAAAACCTTTTTAAATGTTACGTTTTGGTCCTTGGTCCTTTGTTACGTGGTTTTGGCTATTTATCTTGCACATTAGACCTTCAAATATGATTTTTAAGGACCTTGGGATATTTACAAACATGGTAAAGTCCTTGGTTAACTTTGCGCTCACCCGAAAAGTCACGAAATTCAACGTTGACGCATTTAACCCTTCATGTACGGTTTTGATCATAACTTTCTCATACGATAATGAAACTTCATGAAATTTTTACCACATATTCTAGTGAGTATATTTTATCATTACAAAGCTTCGGGTTTGCCAAAAGATCACTCAGAGGTATAAATTAAACATGTTGACACGTTTAGCCCCTGTAGTTTGTAATTCCTCACTTTCTTACATTTTCCGCTTTGTATGATCCATGATTTAACCGTTTGAGACTATAAACATTATGTAGTGTTATTTTAGAGCCTATCTTTCCATTGTTGACACTTTGGACCCTTATAATTCCATAGTTTTACTGTTTGTCAACTTTAGTCCCTCTACAGTATGTTTTCACACATTCAAAGCCCATGACACGTGTCATTGCATTATTGGACATAAATTTCTGAGGTGTTACATCCTCACCCCCTTAAAAGAAATCTCAACCTCGAGATTTACTGGAACAAATGAGGGTACTTTTCTTTCATCGTAGATTCTACCTCCCATGTGTATTCGGGACCTCTACGGGCATCCCATTTGACCTTAACAATAGGTATGTACTTTCTTCGGAGCTTCTTCACCTGTCGATCCTCAATTGACAATGGTTTTTCCACAAACTTCAAACTCTCATCAATGTGTATATCTTTATGCGGTATGACCAGTGATTCGTCAGCGAAACACTTCTTTAGATTACAGATGTGGAACACATTATGTATACTACTAAGTTCCTCAGGTAAGTTTAGCTTATAGGAAACTGATCCGACGCGTTCGATAACCTCAAAAGGTCCTATGTATCTCGGTCTCAGCTTACCTTTCTTACCAAATCGCATCACTCCCTTCCAGGGTGATACCTTAAGCAATACTTTGTCACCTACTTCGAAGTGAAAAGGCTTAAGCTTTGGATCCGCATAACTTTTCTGCCTATCCCTGGCAGCTTTCAAACGATCGCGAATCTGGACAATCTTGTCCGTTGTTTCAAAAACCAAATCGGGTCCTCATAGCTGAACTTCTCCTACTTCTGCCCAACAGATGGGTGTTCTGCATTTTCTACCATATAATGCCTCGAAAGGCGCAGCCTTAATACTAGTATGGTAGTTATTGTTATAGGAGAACTCTATCAATGGTAGGTGGTTATCCCAACTGCCACCTAAATCAATCACACATGCTCGAAGCATGTCTTCCAATGTTTGGATGGTACGCTCACTCTGTCCGTCTGTCTGCGGATGGTAAGCCGTACTAAAGTTTAAGCGCGTACCCAAAGACTGTTGGAAACTCTTCCAAAAATGAGAGGTGTATCTCGTATCTCGGTCAGAGATAATCGACACTGGTACACCATGTAGAGCTACGATCTTATCCACATACAATTGAGCTAACATGTCAGAGCTGTAAGTTTCCTTAATGGGAAGAAAATGTGCTGACTTGGTTAGCCTATCTACTATAACCCATATAGTATCGTTTCCCTTTCTTGTCTTGGGCAATTTGGTGATAAAATCCATTGTCACCATCTCCCACTTCCACGTGGGAATTTCAGGTTGTTGAAGCAAACCTGACGGCTTCTGATGCTCAGCTTTGACTTGCGCACAAGTCAGGCATTTAGCTACAAACTCAGCTACAGACTTCTTCAAACCAATCCACCAGTAGTTTGCCTTTAGATCCTGGTACATCTTATCAGCACCAGGATGAACGGAATATTTGGAGCTGTGGGCTTCCTGGAGGATAACATCTCGAAGTCCTCCATAAACAGGAACCCATATTCGCCCATTCAGTCTTAGCATCCCATCCTTGTCATAGGATAACTGCTCCTCAGTTACTCCTAGTTTTTCTTCAGGATAGTTAGCTTCCAACACAGCTTCCTTCTATGCAGCTAACACCCTTTCGTTCAAACTATTCCTTATTTCTATGCGCTTGGCATTGATTCTTATTGGCTTCGCTCTTTCTTTTCTGCTTAAGGCGTCAGCAACTACATTTGCCTTGCCTGGATGGTATCTTATCTCACAGTCGTAATCATTTAAAGTTTCCATCCATCGTCTTTGTCGCATGTTCAATTCCTTCTGATTGAACAAATGTTGAAGGCTCTTGTGATCCGAATAGATTACACACTTTGTTCCATACAAGTAGTGTCTCCAAAGTTTCAATGCAAATACAACGGCACCCAGTTCCAAGTCGTGGGTGGTGTAGTTTTTCTCGTGCACCTTTAGTTGTCGTGAAGCGTAGGCAATGACCTTGCCTCTCTGCATGAGTACACAGCCCATGCAAGTGTGTGATGCATCGCAATACACCACAAATTCTTCCATACCATCGGGCAATGTTAATACTGGTGCATTGCTCAACTTCTTCTTCAGAACGTCGAAGGATTCCTGCTGCTTAGGGCCCCAATCAAACTTGATCTTCTTACGTGTCAACGAAGTTAGGGGCGTAGCAATCCTTGAAAAATTTTCAATGAATCGCCTATATTATCCAGCTAATCCTAGAAAACTGCGAATCTCGGTAGGTGTCTTTGGCTCCTGCCAATTCATAACTGCTTCTACCTTAGCGGGATCTACTTGGATACCTCGCTCACTTACCACATGCCCAAGGAATTGGACTTCTCGAAGCCAAAATTCGCACTTTGAAAATTTGGCATATAGTTTCTCATGATGTAGAAGTTTGAGAATACAACGAAGGTGTTTCTCGTGGTCAGCCTGGTTCTTTGAGTAGATAAGGATGTCGTCAATTTGTCAATGAAGACGATGACGAATTTATCCAGATAAGGCTTGCAGACGCGATTCATGAGATCCATGAATGCGGCTGGTGCGTTAGTGAGCCCAAAAGGCATCACTAGGAACTCATAATGTCCATAACGAGTCCTAAACGCTGTCTTGTGTACATCTTCATCCTTGACCTTTAACTGATGATAGCCTGACCTCAAGTCGATCTTTGAAAAGTAGCTTGCCCCTTGTAATTGATCGAACAGGTCGTTGATCCTAGGCAAAGGATACCTATTCTTGATAGTGACTTTATTAAGCTCACGGTAATCGATGCACAGACGCATCGATCCATCCTTCTTTTTGACAAACAAAATTGGCGCTCCCCAAGGAGACGAGCTAGGTCTAATGAAACCCTTAGCTAACAGATCATCTAACTGCGTCCTTAACTCCTTCATCTCCGTTGGTGCCAACCTATATGGTGCTCTCGCTACTGGCGCCGCACCCGGAATGATGTCAATTCGAAACTCCACTTGCCTGTCTGGTGGTAAACCAGGTAGTTCGTCCGGGAAAACTTCAGGGTAATCCGAAATGACAGGGATATCCTCAATCCTTGGCTTCGGCTCATCAACAGTAACTTGTGCCATGTAAATGACACAACCCTTCTGCAGACATCTGGATGCCTTGAGCATGGACACTTGCTCAGGCAATCCATGCTGGGTATCTCCTTGGATGGTGAGTGACTCACCAGACGGAGTTTTAACTACCACTTGCTTTCTTTTGCACACAATCTGGGCTTGGTTATGTGACAACCAATCCATACCTATCACTACGTCAAAACCGGCTAGCTTAAAGGGAAGTAAGGATAATGGAAAAGAGTGATTCCTAATGGATATAACACATCCATCTAAAACAGTTGAGGCGGTTTCTATGGTTCCATCAGCTAATTCCACCTCATACTTCACACTTAAGGCTTTTACAGGTAATTTTAACAACTCACAGAACTTATTATCTACAAAAGACTTATCTGCTCCAGAATCAAACAATACTCTAGCAAAAATATCGTTTACAAGAAAGGTACCTGTAATCACGTTGTCATCTTGAACAGCTTCCTTAGCGTCCATCTTGAAGGCTCTTGCATTGGTCTTCTTTCCATCATCGGCTTTCTTAGCGTTCTTTGGGCAATTAGACTTTATGTGCCCTTTTCGTTGCAACCGTAACATGTTGCATCCTTCAGACCCTTACACTTCAAAGTCGTATGCTCAGTAGATTTGCAGATTCCACAGGGTCTCGTGTGGGACTGCGATTTCGACTCTAAGCGACATTTCCCAAAATGATTCTTCTTGCAGGTTTTGCATTTGGGCTTATCCACTGATTGTTGCCCATCTCTCTTAAATCCCGACCCTTTCCAGTGGTCGTTATTCCCTCAGTGTTTCTTCTCCGATCTCCGTGTGGTATCGTCCTCACGCTTCCTCTTATTCTCTTCCGAGTTCCTAAGAGCTCTCAACCTGACTACGTCCTGGGTGAGAGAGAGGGATAGATCAGCTACTGATCTGAACGTTGTAGGCCTCGATGCCTTAACACTTGCCTTAATCTCAGGGGCCAAACCCCCAATGAAACGGGCAATCCTTCTCGGCTCTGGGGTTACCAAGTATGGAACCAATCGAGATAGAGTATTGAAAGTGGTGAGGTATGCCTGGCAGTCTAGATTTTTCATCACCAAAGATACGAAGTCTGACTCGATCCTTTCTACTTCATGTTGTGGACAAAAATTCTCTTTAATAAGGGCTACGAACTGATCCCATGACATACTGTAAAGTGTGGCCTTTCCGGCAGCTTGTAAGAGAGATTTCCACCACGCTAGTGCGTCCCCTTTGAACGATTGGGATACGTACTTCACCACATCCCGATCAGCACACCCGCTGATGTCTACCACTGTATCCATTTCGTCTAACCAGGTCATGCAGTCAACCGCTCCCTTCTCCCCAGTAAAGTCCCAGGGTTTACATGAGACGAAATATTTGTATGTACATGACTTATCACGTGGTTCTGACTTATGCTCGACCTTCTTTGACGGGATACTATTTTGGTTGGATGAATGTCGCTCATCATCCTTCTTGAGCTCATCTTTCTTAGATGCATCCTTCTTAGAGAGTGGTTTGGTATGAGCCTCCGAATGACCCTTGGCCTTGGAATGTGGCGCGGACCGGGTCCTACTTCGGGTCCTTCTTGGTTCACTATATTGCCTTTCAATGGCTTTGGCAACAGCATTTTCTACTAAAGCTTGTAGCTCCGCACCAGTTATATGTATTCTAGTGTTATCTGGGCCTTCCTCTGAGTGACTGTTTACTTCTTCAGACTTAGCCATGTGGCTTTAGGTGCTACATAAAAGTAAGGACAAGGTCTATTTAGAAGCCTAAACAGTATTATCGTTCTTGACGATTTATTAACCATGGTAAATATGAGCCATATTAGTTAATTAGTTTCATTCAGGACTTTTTATTAGTTACTTTACCCTAGAATGAAATATATGTTGGCACAATAGGCCTAGTCACTTGGACAAATTTCTAAATTTGAATCTAGATTCTATAGGATTAAAATTTGAATAATTAAAACAATTAATCCTTTTCTTGGCAGGGGGTCCATAAATCACGGCTGCATTTTGTTTTATATGACATTAGTTATAACCCGTAGGCATTATGTCACAATCAGATTTATATATATAGAATATAAATTTGGATAATTTATTAAAAGGGTGACATGTGTGATTTTGCGGATCACACTAGCCAACAATGCTAACATGTTTACAGATGTTAACAGAGATTGAATCTTTTTAAACAGGTTTTACCATATTGGCCAGGTCTTTAATATGACATTCAAGCTAGGTTTTACCTTTTTTTAAGATTCTTATTATTAAAATGGCAAATTAAAATAATAATTGCTATTTTTCATTTATGTCACACCCCGACCACGTAGAACATACAAAACGTGGCGGAAACGTCGGGGAGTGTCGTAACAGAATCAATTGTTTCAAATCCATGGCAAATGAAGTTTCGTTTTATAAATCGAACATGAAAGTTTACATTGTCTAAACAAGAATCAAAGTGTACATAACATAAATTAACTAGTTCTTGTCTCGTTTTAAGTCACTAAGGCACAGGTCCGCCTAAGTATGTCTTGATAAGTCCTATGCATCATCTCCTGAAAACACATGTGAAAATAGGTACGTCAGCATAAAAATGCCTGTGAGATACATTGGTTTTGTGAAAACGGAATTCATGACTTGAGTTTGAGAAAATGTTTAGTCATGAACCTCGTATTTTGCTTTGTCTTGTAAATCATTTGAAAAACGGTAAGATCAAATGATATGTATAAATAAGAGAACAATGCATGGTTAACTGAATAACCATGTAAAAAAGAGTTTGTATAAGATTTGTTGTTTGTAAATCAATGTCTTGTGAAAAGCGTGTTATTTGTATAAAATGTTCTATGTTTCAAATTGAAATGATTCAAATAACGCTACGATATGTAATACCATACAAACACTTATATATAGGAAGTACCAGCGGCGTATCCACCATGCTTGTATCATATTACACATGCCTCGTTACTTAAATTACTTACTCAAACCAAACCATCAAGATGAAATGTTTAACAACGGTAGAAATGTTCATGTATAGTCAAATGTCTATTGTCAAATGTAATCCATGTCAACGGATACAACTGGTTTACACGGTTCAATGGTTACAGACGGTTCATGAAATCAAAGGGGTAAGATGGTTCACATAGTCAAATGGTTACAACGGTTCAAAATGTAGTGTAATGTGTTCATATGCTGGATGAGCATATGCAACAGAAATGCAATGTGAAACAATGTACTACGTATGCACACAATGGGCGTACGTAGCATGAAATGTATTGTAGAGTACAACGGTTCAAAATGTAGTATACTGTGTTCATATGCTGGATGAGCATATGCAACAGATATGCAATGTGAAACAATGTACTACGTATGCACACAATGGGCGTACGTAGCATGAAATGTATTGTAGAGTACAACGGTTCAAAATGTAGAATAATGTGTTCATATGCTGGATGAGCATATGCAACAGATATGCAATGTGAAACAATGTACTACGTATGCACACAATGGGCGTACGTAGCATGAAATGTGATGTAAAGCAATGTACTAAGTACGCACACAATGGGCATAAATAGCATAAACACAATGAAATTATGTACTATATATGTACTATCGAACATAGCAGTATATGATGTGAAAACCGGAAAGCATAAAAGTAGCAAGTAGGCACATGTGTTTCACCCCAAAACAGTTTGGAAAACAGTAAAAGAGGGGTTCAATGTACTCACCTGAGATTGCTTTGAGTTCCTTGTATAATAACCAGATAATGCTAAAGATCACGGAATACCAACGGCACCTAATAGGTAGCTTATGTTAATATACCAGACCAAATCGGAAGGATCGGACAGTACGCGGGTTCGAAAACCAAACGAGTATGGAGACTCGTGTAATATGGTTTAACAAAGCCTACATACTAAAATGAAACTTAACCTAAGTGCTTACGGTCCATCACGACCCGTTGAGGTAGCTTATGCCACCCTAACGCGTCATTCGCGTAGAACGCGTATGGAACGCCTAACATTGCGACCACAAGGTATAACCTCGGAAGGTTATAGCTATGGTCACCTAATATGTTTGGTCGGATCCTAAAGATCGACCAAATGGGTCGGGTTCGAAAGTATAAGCGATGGTTTAGATCGCTTACCTTACGACCCTATATAAGCAATATACTAAACGTGACGAGCTAAGCATGTTAGAACATGCTTAACTAAGTTTAGAAAAGAGGTTTGGCATCAAAACAAACGGCTTTGATGCTCACGAGTAGTTTGGTTACAAAATACGCAAGAATGCGCATTTTGGCCGAAACTACGACTCGTCACTGAGCCTAGATAATGGGGTAATCAGTAGGTATGGTCACTACGGACCATAACCATCGTGATCACGCTCACGTTATGAAGTTCCATGAACTTCGCATCGACCATAAGCTGGTCAATGCAGAAAGTCAACAAAACGTTGACTTTCGGACTCGAAAAGCGAATAAAAGAGCGAAAGAAGACTTACGGAGGGTCCCCGAGTGCTAATCTAGATCAAATAGCTCAGGTATGAAACAATGGTTCCAACTTAGAGCTTTAGATCTGATTCTTGTGGGTTTTTGGAACAAAGGGGGGGGGGTATTTATAGGAAAAGTGGAACCGTTAGGATCGTTTATCGAATATCGTGCCGCGATCTCGAGCGTACACTTGTCAAAATATTGTGGTAAGTCAGATATTGGCTCTTGGCTCCTGATTGGGTGAAAGGGCATTGCCCCTTGATCGAACGAAAGGCCAAACTGCATTAAATGCAATATATTTTCTGTCTGACAGTCTCACGCGCCCCGCGTAAGGATTTGGGCAATCTTTACGCGGGCCGCCTGAAGTCCTCTGATCTGCACCACTTGCAGAATTTACACTTTTGGTCCCTGTTGCGTATTTAAGCCATTTTCAGCCCTTCCAAGGCCTGTAAAGCCAACTTTAAGGCCCTAAAATGATGTCTAAACATTGTGGACATGAAACATGCCCAAAAATATGTCGGATGTTGGTTCGTTTGGTCGTACGAACGCGATGTTCGCTTAATTACGACGGAATGCGCATAAGCGCGAAAAACGATCCAAATGACGTGACGAACGGATTTTTCTCATGCCAAACACTAAGGCATAATATAAGGATGCTTACATAAATTTTTGGATGTCCGGATGTATTCAGAACGTAAGTTATGCGCGAAAGTGCAAACTTGTGCACTTTTTGACACTTTTAGTCCCTGAATGATCCAAAAGTTTGTTTTAGCATGCCAAACACCTCAAAGCCTATTTCTAAGCTATGTAAAGGATATTTAAGGTATGTTTAACTTATGGACATGTTCCGGAATGTTCGTTACAGTTCAAATTGGCATACTTTTGCAGTTTGTCAAGTTTAGTCCCTGTAAGCGAATTAACTTGTTTTTTGCTATACCAAAGCCTTCAAAACTTATTTCTAAGTTATGTAAAGGTTATTTAAGGTATGTTGAGTATATGTTGATGTTCCGGAGTATTTGTCGCATTAAACCGAGTACATTTACGCACCAGTTTGCGTATAATTCTCCAGAAAGCGATATAAAGTTTGAAATTGAACAAGAATTAATATGTGCAAAAGATACACATATTTGTACAAGATCCCAAGTATGAAATACAATATTTCATTGGCTTGGTATTTGTTTGATGGTCGCGGTGACACAGGTGTCACAGTCTCCCCTACTTTAGGAAATTTCGTCCCGAAATTTATTCGTAGGAGTCTATTTGTGACTTTGCCAAATACCCACCAGCGATATGCAAGGCAATATCCTGTCATTTCCTTAACGGTCATTCTTCAGAAACGAAAATGAACAGACGGAGTCATTTTCCTCAACGAGTATTCTTCAGAAATGGAAATGAAGGATTACACAACGGATATTCATTTCCCCAACGGATAAATCATCAGAAACGAAAATGAACTAACAGAGTCATTTTCAACGGTTGCTTCATCAGAGTTGGAAATGAAGGATTTCACAACGGATATTCATTTCCCCAACGGATAAATCGTCAGAAACGAAAATGAACTAACGGAGTCATTTTCAACGGTTGCTTCATCAGAGTTGGAAATGAAGGATTACACAACGGATATTCATCTCCTCAACGGATAAATCTTCAGAAACGAAAATGAACTAAACGGAATCATTTTCAACGGTTGTTTCATCAGAGTTGGAAATGAAGGATTACACAACGGATATTCATTCCCTCAACGGATAAATCTTCAGAAACGAAAATGAACTAAACGGAATCATTTTCAACGGTTGCTTCATCAGAGTTGGAAATGAAGGATTACACAACGGATATTCATCTCCTCAACGGATAAATCTTCAGAAACGAAAATGAACTAAACGGAATCATTTTCAAGGGTTGTTTCATCAGAGTTGGAAATGAAGGATTACACAACGGATATTCATTCCCTCAACGGATAAATCTTCAGAAACGAAAATGAACTAAACGGAATCATTTTCAACGGTTGCTTCATCAGAGTTGGAAATGAAGGATTACACAACGGATATTCATTCCCTCAACGGATAAATCTTCAGAAACGAAAATGAACTAAACGGAATCATTTTCAACGGTTGTTTCATCGGAGTTGGAAATGAATAGGGTTAACTCTAGACACATGACAGAACTTGCTGTGATTTCTGTGCACTAAATTCCATAATTATGTATGCATCCATAATTACGTAATCCCTTGCACAGTCCGCACAGTTTGTTTTGTAATGTTTTGGGGAAGGATATCAAACTTGTGATGAGGGTGACTAGACTTCCATCGGTTCCTTTTAATTAGATCGACAGGGGATCTTCTTAGTTAGGCCACCAAGGAGTCCTTTCAGCTATATCATCACATGATATCCTTATCCAGCTTTTTGGATGAATCTGTTTAGCTAGACCACTCAAGGGTCTAATTATGAAGTAGTACTTTATAATCCAAAGGACTTAACTATAACATAGAAGTCCATTGAGGATTTTAAGTAATACTTTTGGGTATCCTACTATGAATCTCTTGTATAAGGATATGTAAGATTCTACGAGGATTTGGATAACATAATTTGGATCTCACAACAACACATAAGGGAACACATAAGCACATAGTCACATAATTGTTTAATTTGATCATAATTTGTTATTAACTTGTTATCGATTGAATACGGATATGGAAACCTGTCGACGGATCTCAATGTTCACTGGAATCTATCTGAGAAGATAGAAAGATCTCCCAAAATTCGATTTTTGATTACAAGGAATCACCACATTCGAATGAAGGTATACAACAATTAAAGACTTACGGGAAATTCCTAGGTACCCTATTAAGGATTTATAGTGGTACCTTGGGTATTCGTCTTGTGTTGTAACCTGCGCCTTGTACTTCATTTCCTCAGAATAAACGGGTACTTAGGAATTCCATGGAAGACGCAAGCAATTATAGAATGGGAGAATTTTGGGGGTAGTTTGTTCTTCAAGGAATACGGTTCCTTGATTGTCGGTATTGCAAGGGATATGTCGTTTATACATGCAACCATCGAAATACATTGCAATGTAAATGAAAGATTTATTTATAAACAACGATATCAACTGTTCCTTGGATCTTGACAACAAAAGAAACTTAATACATAAGACATGATTATTTCTAAACGATGTTGTCTTCTAGTCAGTCGGGTGATCATCCTTGTGCTGGATTTGCATTAGCAAGCTTCGGGCAATTTCTTCGGAAATGACCCATCTCGCCACAGTTGAAACAAGAACCTGGTAGGAAACGACCTTGAGCGGGATTGTTGCCAGCTTGGGTTGGTGCAGCTGCAGCTGGGCAGATTCTTGTTGTATGGCCTATGAGTCCACAAGTTTGGCATTTGCGGCACTGTACATTGGCGTGATGATGGAGGCTACATTGGTTGCACAAGGGTGCAGTTCCATTGTATGGTTTTCTAGCAGGGGGTTGAGCTGGTTGGTTGGGGACGGCTTGACCATTGTGAGCGACCACGGCGAAGTTCTGAGAAGCCTTTCGCTTCCTTGACTTCTTAGGAGATTCAGTCTTTTCATCCATGGTCTTTGATTCCTCGATTGGGTTCGATTCCCCGGCCGATTTCTTGTCACCTTTTCGAAAAAGTTTATGCTTTCTGATCTGCGATTCAGTCAAGGTTGCAGATAGCTCAATGGCCTGACGGAGTGTGGTAGGGTTGCTACCAGTGACAATGTCTTGTATCGAGTCAGGCAGGCCGTCGATGTACCTTTCGGTAGCCTTGTCGAGTGGGGCGACCATAGTCGGGAAAAGTAGACTCAACTCCTCAAACCTATCAGTATATGCCCTGTGTTCGCCACTATCTTGTTTCAAATCATCAAACTCCTTCTCCAACGCTCGTTGTTCATGACGAGGACAAAACTCTCTCATCATAAGTGCTCTCAGTTCAGCCCATGTTTGTGCTAGAGCAACATCTACACCACGGTCTCTCATTACCCCGTTCCACCATGTAAGAGCCCTCTTCTGAAACACACTTGAAGAAAACTCGACCTTGCGATTTTCCGGACACTGCACGTGGCGAAAGGTATTCTCGATGCTCTCGAACCATTGGAGAAGCCCAGTTGCTCCCTCAGAACCACTAAACTTGAGTGGTTTAGCCGAGTTAAAGTTCTTGAAATTGCATGTACCATTGTTGTTGTTGTTGGCTTGGTTCCATTGAGCAAAGAGATTTGGGAATTGAGCAGCCATCTGCTGCGCAATAATTTCTGCCAGCTCGGCAGTTGCTATCTGGTGTTCGCGTCGAGGAGGCATTCTAAAAGAGGAAAACATGAAAGGAAACAAATAAAATGGTATTGGGTAAGAATAGGATGTTACAATCACTGACCATAATCACGGTTGATGGTCACTTGTTTGAATCATGAAGCAAACAAACAACACCAGGGCTGAATCAAAGCAAATAGATCCTCATAGTGTATCGCGAAGACATGCTCGCCTATAAGTGGACACTCACCCCAAGAGTTCCCAGGTAAGAGTGACTGGTCCGATTATGCGGATTTGTACGAACACTCTAACCTTAGACAGAAAACCCAGGGTACAGGCATTCACCCTTCCAGTTCGCACGTGTTCACACTATTTAGGACCCAAAACTTTGACGGGAGTTTTGAAAATTCAAAGGGGTTCAAAACCTTATAACAAAGGGTTCAAAACCTTACAATAGAGGGTTCAAAACCTAGTAATCAATCATCCTAGAACAGATGATTAGCTTTCAAGGCGGTTTTGAAATTTATGTTCTTGTTGTGGTCGTCGCCTAAGGGTAGGTGACGGTATTGTTTTGTGACTAAACGCAAGTAAACTCGCGTTAGGTTCCTAGGAAGGTTATAGACTAGGTCAAAGCATTACTAATAACCTAATTCCCTATAACCATTGGCTCTGATACCATCTTTTCTGTCACACCCCGACCACGTAGAACATACAAAACGTGGCGGAAACGTCGGGGAGTGTCGTAACAGAATCAATTGTTTCAAATCCATGGCAAATGAAGTTTCGTTTTATAAATCAAACATGAAAGTTTACATTGTCTAAACAAGAATCAAAGTGTACATAACATAAATTAACTAGTTCTTGTCTCGTTTTAAGTCACTAAGGCACAGGTCCGCCTAAGTATGTCTTGATAAGTCCTATGCATCATCTCCTGAAAACACATGTGAAAATAGGTACGTCAGCATAAAAATGCCTGTGAGATACATTGGTTTTGTGAAAACGGAATTCATGACTTGAGTTTGAGAAAATGTTTAGTCATGAACCTCGTATTTTGCTTTGTCTTGTAAATCATTTGAAAAACGGTAAGATCAAATGATATGTATAAATAAGAGAACAATGCATGGTTAACTGAATAACCATGTAAAAAAAGAGTTTGTATAAGATTTGTTGTTTGTAAATCAATGTCTTGTGAAAAGCGTGTTATTTGTATAAAATGTTCTATGTTTCAAATTGAAATGATTCAAATAACGCTACGATATGTAATACCATACAAACACTTATATATAGGAAGTACCAGCGGCGTATCCACCATGCTTGTATCATATTACACATGCCTCGTTACTTAAATTACTTACTCAAACCAAACCATCAAGATGAAATGTTTAACAACGGTAGAAATGTTCATGTATAGTCAAATGTCTATTGTCAAATGTAATCCATGTCAACGGATACAACTGGTTTACACGGTTCAATGGTTACAGACGGTTCATGAAATCAAAGGGGTAAGATGGTTCACATAGTCAAATGGTTACAACGGTTCAAAATGTAGTGTAATGTGTTCATATGCTGGATGAGCATATGCAACAGAAATGCAATGTGAAACAATGTACTACGTATGCACACAATGGGCGTACGTAGCATGAAATGTATTGTAGAGTACAACGGTTCAAAATGTAGTATACTGTGTTCATATGCTGGATGAGCATATGCAACAGATATGCAATGTGAAACAATGTACTACGTATGCACACAATGGGCGTACGTAGCATGAAATGTATTGTAGAGTACAACGGTTCAAAATGTAGAATAATGTGTTCATATGCTGGATGAGCATATGCAACAGATATGCAATGTGAAACAATGTACTACGTATGCACACAATGGGCGTACGTAGCATGAAATGTGATGTAAAGCAATGTACTAAGTACGCACACAATGGGCATAAATAGCATAAACACAATGAAATTATGTACTATATATGTACTATCGAACATAGCAGTATATGATGTGAAAACCGGAAAGCATAAAAGTAGCAAGTAGGCACATGTGTTTCACCCCAAAACAGTTTGGAAAACAGTAAAAGAGGGGTTCAATGTACTCACCTGAGATTGCTTTGAGTTCCTTGTATAATAACCAGATAATGCTAAAGATCACGGAATACCAACGGCACCTAATAGGTAGCTTATGTTAATATACCAGACCAAATCGGAAGGATCGGACAGTACGCGGGTTCGAAAACCAAACGAGTATGGAGACTCGTGTAATATGGTTTAACAAAGCCTACATGTGACAACTCGAGTTTCTGACTTTCACTTTCGCATTAAATGCGCGTTGACTTTGACTGTTTAGTTGTTTGGATTGTGAACTTGTAATTGTACACGTTGTGTTTTAATGAAGCGTACTGTCATTTTGCGTATATGTGATTACTTGCTGAAATGGAAAATAATATTATAACTATTATGAAGAACACTTAGTCTAGATCACTCGAAAATGGCACACAGTTCGAAAGACTCGAAGGACCACGAAAGATGACTTTCAATCCGAAGGATCAACCTTCGAATTAAAGGTTCCCGAAACATATCATTCGGCCAAAGACTTCATCCTTCGAACACGAAACATATCTTTCGACATGTTTCGGCCCAGCCATTCTGATGGGCTTGGCCCATTCCTGTAATATGTTTATATACGTGAATGCATGTAAACAGACGGTTATTTTTCTGAAAAACCCTAGTTCCCTTGCGTGTGTGTGTGACGGCATAGCAAACCTATTCTCTGTTCGAAGGATTTCCGTTCCGTAATCCAGATTTCCGGTTAGTATGTGATGTTATTATGTTAATAGATGATGCTTTGAGTATACATAACTTCATGATTTATCGATTGTCTTGCAATATATTGTTTGTATATTAACCGAATATGTATGTTAATCGGACATGAATGCTAATCGAATACGTATGCTAATTGAATAGGTATGTTGATCAGATTTAGTTGATAATCGGATGCGTATGTTAACCGGATTGTTTGTATGATGTTAACCTGTTTAATCGATTACGTATGTGATGCATCCGAACGGTTCTGCTAGTATGATTGGTTGTCTATACTTGAGGCTTTGATGTTGTTTTAATAGAATCGCATGATAATGATTTAGGGCCGGTTCGGTGGTGATATTATTGTTCATGTGGTCAAGTTAGGGTTCATGAGACTTAATATGAAACTCCCCGTTTGATTTGATTCTGAGGTAATTGAATACTGAAATTGTGTTGATTGATAATGGTTATGTTTGGAAACAATGTAACAAATTCAGAAAATTTAGGAAACACGTAACTGATTGTAACCGAAAGATATCTGCTGCTCGAACCATAGCTGTGACCGAAGGATGCTTGTCCTTCGAATCATGGCTGTTGACCGAAGGATGACTTTACCGAACCATAGTAGTGTATGCCGAAAGATAATAGTTAGTCGAAACATAGTTGTAACCGAAAGATAGGTTGACTGAAGGATAACATTGGTTCGAAACATAACTTTGGTCCGAAAGATAACTGTGTATCGAAAGACGTGTCGAAACATAATTGTGACAATTGTGATAACTGTTAGACCGAAGGATGAGCAATGAATCGAAGGATGGGTGGTGTGAATCGAATGATAGCTTATGATTTAATGTGAAATACTACGTGTTGTGCCGTTATGCAAACTGACTGTTCTGTGAACATTTAACTTGCATGCGTATCGTTGTGAACATGAACTGATTTGTTATACGTGCATACAATAGGACGTGATTAATTACTTGTGAGTGCATAACCTAGCATACCGAGCAAACCAAGGTGAGTTCACACTCCTACTAAGGCATGGGATTCCCGGGTCGTGGGAATGGGTTAAAGGTTTCAATTGACATAAACGTACAAACGCTTTTCCTAGACTATCACCTATCATAGTCCTCGGATGTCAGGACGGTTCCGTAGGTTGGGATAACACCTACGTGGTCATATACTAATTCCGTAGGTTGGGATAACACCTACGTGGTTCCGTAGGTTGGATAACACCTACGTGGTCATATGCCATTACTGCCTCGGATGTCAGGCACGCACGTAAAACCTACGTGTACGCATTACTTACTTCTTCCGTAGGTTGGGATAACACCTACGTGGTCATATACTAATTACTATCCTCGATGCAAAGGATACGTGCTACGCACACCTCATACGCGCTACTGTTCTCGGACGAAGAACAGGGATAATACGAATAGTCTAGTGGTCACATAACATGGGAAGCCCCCACCTATATAACTTACTATCGGCCCAGTAGAGCCAACCTGTACTTACTGTTACGTACTTATTTACTGTGAACTCGCTCAACTATTTTGTTGATCCTTTCTTTTACATGCCTTGCAGATCGTTAGGTACTGGGAGCTTGCACTGGAGGCGCGGACGTTGTGGACTTGGATCGTGAACGTCATATGAAACCCATATGATACTTGATACACATTTACATTGGATATTTTTATATATACGCTTCCGCTAAACATTGATAACTGACTTATGTTTTGGAAACACCTTTCATATGGATTTGTTTTGAATTATATTGCAATTACTTCTACTTTATACATTGTTCTATATGATTGGTGGCTTGATCCTGGTCAGTCACGCTCCCAAGCGGTGATACTCCGCGTGTGGATTTTTGGGGGTGTGACAGATTGGTATCAGAGCCATTGGTTATAGAGAACTAGGTTTTAATATGGAAAAACGTTTTTATTAAAACCAGACTATAACCAGAACAGTGCTCTCAACGATCCACAACGACGCTTCGCTCCACGTGCAAGGCTCAACTTCCTAGGTAATAAGGTTTATGTTTATTGCCTACCTGATAGAATTGCATAGAACTTTGCTCGTAGTATGCTTACATTACTTTGCTCACAACTTGTTATTGCTTGAGAACACATACGTGCTTACACTCTTCTGTCATCGCACTATTCGTGAACCATTCTTACTTATGCTACCTTTACTGTTCGATCATGTCTGGACGTGTTGACATGACTCAAGCCCAGTTGACGGCTCTCATTAACGAACAAGTTGCTGCGGCACTTGCAGCCGCACAAGCAGGAGGTATAACCTGCTATCCCAGACCTATTCTAGGATGTTAGATCCTACACTCGTGACCCAACTCTCGCGCTTAATCTTGACCCATCTTTCTCGCGCAACGGGTCAGAACGCACATCAACCTCTCTGCACATTCCAGAACATCATGGACTGTCGTCCAAGCACATTCAGTGGCACATTCAAGAACTTCATGTGTGAACGCCCTGAGGCTCGCAGGGTCAAGTACGCCACTGGTACTTTGGTAGGAATCGCGCTAATCAGGTGGAACGCGCAAGTACAGATACTAGGGTTGGCAGCTGCTAACGCCACCCCCTGGAACGAATTCAAAGAACACATTAAAAGGGAATACTACACGCGTGATGACATCCACAAGTTGGAAGTGGAGCCTTACCATTTGAAAATGACGGGGTCAGAAATTGAAGCTCATACGAAACGATAGAACGAACTGGCCATCTTGTGTCCAACCATGGTGGACCCTCCAAACAAGCGTATCGAATTATACCTCAAGGGTCTAGCCTCAGAGATTCAGAGCCAAGCTACATCGGCTAACCTCGACAAAATCCAAGACATTCAGTGTCTTGCTCATCGCCTCACGGATCAGGCAGTGGAACAGAACAGGCTGCCTAGTTGTAACAGCGCTATTACTACCGCTACCACTTCTGCTACTCCCGCTACTCCTAGTGACGACAAGCGGAAATGGGATGGGTATTCCAGCAAGGGTTCAGCTACCGTTCGGTCTCAAGCACAACAGCAGCACAAGAATAGTGATCGCCAGAGCACAGCAGAAGCTAAGGATTCAGGAGCCCACGGCTTGCACATCGGAATCGCCAGCAGCAACAGCAAGCAGGAATCCTATACAAAGAAAAGATTGTTTGCATTCCTCGTTCTGGTCAAGAACCTCTCGAAGCTCAAGGCAACAAGAGTGGTGCCGTGGTTGGCATCACCTCTTTCTTGAAGGCTCAGAAATGTTTGCGGAAGGGCCACACCGCAACTTTGGCTCTCGTTACTGACTCATCAGCGAAAGAAAAGAAGTTGGAAGACCATTCAGTTGTACGCGACTTTCCTCAGGTGTCTCGCAAGGATTTACCTGGTCTACCGCCGCATCATCAGGACGAATTTCAAATCGAGCTCGCTCCAGGAGCAGCACCCATAGCTCGAGCACCGTATCGCTTAGCTCCACCAGAATCGAAAGAACTATCGACGCAGCTACCAGGAATCTTGGATAGGGGATTTATTCGTCCAAGCTCTTCGCCTTGGGGGGCTCCAGTGTTATTTGTGAAGAAGAAAGACGGTACGTTCAGGATGTGCATCGACTACCGCGAACTCAATAAGGTGACGGTGAAGAACCGTTATCCTCTTCCGCGCATAGATGACCTATTCGACCAGTTGCAAGGGTCGTGTTATTATTCCAAGATTGATTTAAGGTCAGGGTATCATCAGCTGAGAGTCCGGGATGAGGACGTCTCCAAAACCGCTTTCAGAACTCGCTACGGTCATTACGAGTTTCTTGTCATGCCATTCGGGCTTACGAACGCGCCTGCAGTCTTCATGGATCTTATGAACAGGGTGTGCAAACCTTATCTTGACAAGTTCGTTATTGTTTTCATCGACGACATTCTAATCTACTCCAAGAGTCAGGAGGAGCACGAGCAGCACTTACGTCTTATCTTGGAACTTCTTCGAAAAGAGCAACTGTACGCAAAGTTTTCAAAATGCGACTTCTGGCTTCGTGAAGTCCACTTCTTAGGCCATGTGGTGAACAAGGATGGGATTCATGTCGATCCATCCAAGGTTGATTCGATCAGAAACTGGCCAGCACCACGTACACCGACAGAAATACGCCAATTCTTGGGTTTGGCGGGTTACTACAGGCGATTTATTAAAGACTTCTCAAAGATCGCGCAACCACTTACTATGCTAACACAGAAAGGTGTCGTTTACAGATGGGGTAATACGCAAGAGACCGCTTTTCAGTACTTAAAAGATAGGCTTTGCAGCGCACCTATTCTCTCATTGCCAGAGGGCACGGATGACTTCGTGGTTTATTGTGACGCATCGATACAGGGGCTTGGTTGTGTATTGATGCAGCGGGATAAAGTTATTGCCTACGCTTCGCGGCAACTCAAGGTTCATGAACGGAACTACACGACGCACGATTTAGAGCTGGGAGCTGTTGTTTTCGCGCTTAAGATATGGCGACACTACCTGTACGGTACCCGGTGCACGATTTACACCGATCACAGGAGTCTCGAGCATATCCTTAAGCAAAAGGACTTGAATATGCGTCAACGAAGATGGGTCGAACTTCTAAACGACTATGAATGCGCCATCAAGTATCATCCAGGGAAGGCCAATGTTGTGGCTGATGACCTCAGTCGGAAAGACACTTTACCTAAGCGCGTGCGAGCGCTACAGCTTACCATTCAGTCCAGTCTTCCTGCACAGATACGAGCTGCTCAGATAGAAGCACTAAAACCCGAAAACGTCAAGGCTGAAGCCTTGCGCGGTTCAAGGCAACAAATGGAACAAAAGGAAGACGGCGCCTACTATGTAACGGGGCGTATTTGGGTCCCACTTTATGGCGGCTTACGCGAACTTGTGATGGATGAAGCGCACAAGTTTCGCTACTCGGTACATCCAGGGTCGGATAAGATGTACCACGATATCAGAACAACTTATTGGTGGCCAAACATGAAAGCTCTTATCGCAACTTACGTCGGCAAGTGCTTAACTTGTGCAAGGGTTAAAATCGAGTACCAGAAACCATCAGGCCTGCTTCAGCAGCCTAAGATACCGCAATGGAAATGGGAAGAAATTTCCATGGATTTTGTTACGGGCTTACCTAGATCCCAGCATGGGAATGACACTATTTGGGTGATCGTTGATCGGCTCACAAAGTCTGCTCACTTCTTGGCTATCAAAGAAACGGATAAGTTTTCTACCCTAGCAGACATCTACATGAAAGAAGTTGTTTCGAGGCACGGAGTGCCCACTTCTATCATTTCGGATCGCGATGCACGATTCACGTCAGAGCTTTGGCAAGCGATGCACAAATCTTTCGGCTCACGATTAGACATGAGCACAGCATATCATCCTCAGACGGATGGGCAGTCTGAGCGAACTATCCAAACCCTTGAAGACATGCTTCGGGCATGTGTTATTGATTTCGGCAACGGCTGGGAAAAGCATCTCCCTTTGGTGGAGTTCTCGTACAATAACAGTTACCATACCAGCATTCAAGCCGCTCCATTTGAGGCATTGTACGGACGTAAATGCCGGTCACCTCTCTGTTGGGCAGAGGTGGGGGATAGTCAAATTACGGGTCCAGAGATTGTAGTGGACGCCACAGAAAAGATTGCACAGATACGACAACGCATGGCGGCAGCACGCGACCGTCAGAAAGCCTACGCGGACAAGCGTAGAAAACCATTGGAATTTGAGGTCGGGGACCGGGTTTTATTGAAAGTTTCACCCTGGAAGGGTGTGGTACGTTTTGGCAAACGGGGCAAACTAAATCCGCGGTACGTCGGACCATTCGAAATTACAGAAAAGATTGGCAAGGTAGCCTACAAGTTGAACCTACCAGCTGAACTCGGAGCAGTTCACAATGTCTTTCACATATCGAACTTAAAGAAGTGCCTATCAGATGAAAACCTCATCATTCCTTTTAAGGAACTCACTATCGACGAGCGGTTGCAGTTCGTCGAGGAACCAGTTGAAATCACGGACCGGGATGTTAAGGTCCTCAAACACAAGAGAATCCCTCTTGTTCGAGTTCGTTGGAACTCCCAGCGTGGTCCAGAGTATACCTGGGAACGCGAAGACCAGATAAAAGAAAAGTATCCCCAGTTATTCGAAACCAATGCATCCACTCCTGAGGCTGAAGCTACTACTACTGAATTTCGGGACGAAATTCCAAATCAACGGGGGGATGATGTGACACCCCAGGAAAACCAGTGAACAATGTAACTTACCTAGCTTCCTCAGTGAGTGCGTACCAAATTTCGGGACGAAATTTCTTTCAAGTTGGGGATAATGTGACAACTCGAGTTTCTGACTTTCACTTTCGCATTAAATGCGCGTTGACTTTGACTGTTTAGTTGTTTGGATTGTGAACTTGTAATTGTACACGTTGTGTTTTAATGAAGCGTACTGTCATTTTGCGTATATGTGATTACTTGCTGAAATGGAAAATAATATTATAACTATTATGAAGAACACTTAGTCTAGATCACTCGAAAATGGCACACAGTTCGAAAGACTCGAAGGACCACGAAAGATGACTTTCAATCCGAAGGATCAACCTTCGAATTAAAGGTTCCCGAAACATATCATTCGGCCAAAGACTTCATCCTTCGAACACGAAACATATCTTTCGACATGTTTCGGCCCAGCCATTCTGATGGGCTTGGCCCATTCCTGTAATATGTTTATATACGTGAATGCATGTAAACAGACGGTTATTTTTCTGAAAAACCCTAGTTCCCTTGCGTGTGTGTGTGACGGCATAGCAAACCTATTCTCTGTTCGAAGGATTTCCGTTCCGTAATCCAGATTTCCGGTTAGTATGTGATGTTATTATGTTAATAGATGATGCTTTGAGTATACATAACTTCATGATTTATCGATTGTCTTGCAATATATTGTTTGTATATTAACCGAATATGTATGTTAATCGGACATGAATGCTAATCGAATACGTATGCTAATTGAATAGGTATGTTGATCAGATTTAGTTGATAATCGGATGCGTATGTTAACCGGATTGTTTGTATGATGTTAACCTGTTTAATCGATTACGTATGTGATGCATCCGAACGGTTCTGCTAGTATGATTGGTTGTCTATACTTGAGGCTTTGATGTTGTTTTAATAGAATCGCATGATAATGATTTAGGGCCGGTTCGGTGGTGATATTATTGTTCATGTGGTCAAGTTAGGGTTCATGAGACTTAATATGAAACTCCCCGTTTGATTTGATTCTGAGGTAATTGAATACTGAAATTGTGTTGATTGATAATGGTTATGTTTGGAAACAATGTAACAAATTCAGAAAATTTAGGAAACACGTAACTGATTGTAACCGAAAGATATCTGCTGCTCGAACCATAGCTGTGACCGAAGGATGCTTGTCCTTCGAATCATGGCTGTTGACCGAAGGATGACTTTACCGAACCATAGTAGTGTATGCCGAAAGATAATAGTTAGTCGAAACATAGTTGTAACCGAAAGATAGGTTGACTGAAGGATAACATTGGTTCGAAACATAACTTTGGTCCGAAAGATAACTGTGTATCGAAAGACGTGTCGAAACATAATTGTGACAATTGTGATAACTGTTAGACCGAAGGATGAGCAATGAATCGAAGGATGGGTGGTGTGAATCGAATGATAGCTTATGATTTAATGTGAAATACTACGTGTTGTGCCGTTATGCAAACTGACTGTTCTGTGAACATTTAACTTGCATGCGTATCGTTGTGAACATGAACTGATTTGTTATACGTGCATACAATAGGACGTGATTAATTACTTGTGAGTGCATAACCTAGCATACCGAGCAAACCAAGGTGAGTTCACACTCCTACTAAGGCATGGGATTCCCGGGTCGTGGGAATGGGTTAAAGGTTTCAATTGACATAAACGTACAAACGCTTTTCCTAGACTATCACCTATCATAGTCCTCGGATGTCAGGACGGTTCCGTAGGTTGGGATAACACCTACGTGGTCATATACTAATTCCGTAGGTTGGGATAACACCTACGTGGTTCCGTAGGTTGGATAACACCTACGTGGTCATATGCCATTACTGCCTCGGATGTCAGGCACGCACGTAAAACCTACGTGTACGCATTACTTACTTCTTCCGTAGGTTGGGATAACACCTACGTGGTCATATACTAATTACTATCCTCGATGCAAAGGATACGTGCTACGCACACCTCATACGCGCTACTGTTCTCGGACGAAGAACAGGGATAATACGAATAGTCTAGTGGTCACATAACATGGGAAGCCCCCACCTATATAACTTACTATCGGCCCAGTAGAGCCAACCTGTACTTACTGTTACGTACTTATTTACTGTGAACTCGCTCAACTATTTTGTTGATCCTTTCTTTTACATGCCTTGCAGATCGTTAGGTACTGGGAGCTTGCACTGGAGGCGCGGACGTTGTGGACTTGGATCGTGAACGTCATATGAAACCCATATGATACTTGATACACATTTACATTGGATATTTTTATATATACGCTTCCGCTAAACATTGATAACTGACTTATGTTTTGGAAACACCTTTCATATGGATTTGTTTTGAATTATATTGCAATTACTTCTACTTTATACATTGTTCTATATGATTGGTGGCTTGATCCTGGTCAGTCACGCTCCCAAGCGGTGATACTCCGCGTGTGGATTTTTGGGGGTGTGACACTACATACTAAAATGAAACTTAACCTAAGTGCTTACGGTCCATCACGACCCGTTGAGGTAGCTTATGCCACCCTAACGCGTCATTCGCGTAGAACGCGTATGGAACGCCTAACATTGCGACCACAAGGTATAACCTCGGAAGGTTATAGCTATGGTCACCTAATATGTTTGGTCGGATCCTAAAGATCGACCAAATGGGTCGGGTTCGAAAGTATAAGCGATGGTTTAGATCGCTTACCTTACGACCCTATATAAGCAATATACTAAACGTGACGAGCTAAGCATGTTAGAACATGCTTAACTAAGTTTAGAAAAGAGGTTTGGCATCAAAACAAACGGCTTTGATGCTCACGAGTAGTTTGGTTACAAAATACGCAAGAATGCGCATTTTGGCCGAAACTACGACTCGTCACTGAGCCTAGATAATGGGGTAATCAGTAGGTATGGTCACTACGGACCATAACCATCGTGATCACGCTCACGTTATGAAGTTCCATGAACTTCGCATCGACCATAAGCTGGTCAATGCAGAAAGTCAACAAAACGTTGACTTTCGGACTCGAAAAGCGAATAAAAGAGCGAAAGAAGACTTACGGAGGGTCCCCGAGTGCTAATCTAGATCAAATAGCTCAGGTATGAAACAATGGTTCCAACTTAGAGCTTTAGATCTGATTCTTGTGGGTTTTTGGAACAAAGGGGGGGGGTATTTATAGGAAAAGTGGAACCGTTAGGATCGTTTATCGAATATCGTGCCGCGATCTCGAGCGTACACTTGTCAAAATATTGTGGTAAGTCAGATATTGGCTCTTGGCTCCTGATTGGGTGAAAGGGCATTGCCCCTTGATCGAACGAAAGGCCAAACTGCATTAAATGCAATATATTTTCTGTCTGACAGTCTCACGCGCCCCGCGTAAGGATTTGGGCAATCTTTACGCGGGCCGCCTGAAGTCCTCTGATCTGCACCACTTGCAGAATTTACACTTTTGGTCCCTGTTGCGTATTTAAGCCATTTTCAGCCCTTCCAAGGCCTGTAAAGCCAACTTTAAGGCCCTAAAATGATGTCTAAACATTGTGGACATGAAACATGCCCAAAAATATGTCGGATGTTGGTTCGTTTGGTCGTACGAACGCGATGTTCGCTTAATTACGACGGAATGCGCATAAGCGCGAAAAACGATCCAAATGACGTGACGAACGGATTTTTCTCATGCCAAACACTAAGGCATAATATAAGGATGCTTACATAAATTTTTGGATGTCCGGATGTATTCAGAACGTAAGTTATGCGCGAAAGTGCAAACTTGTGCACTTTTTGACACTTTTAGTCCCTGAATGATCCAAAAGTTTGTTTTAGCATGCCAAACACCTCAAAGCCTATTTCTAAGCTATGTAAAGGATATTTAAGGTATGTTTAACTTATGGACATGTTCCGGAATGTTCGTTACAGTTCAAATTGGCATACTTTTGCAGTTTGTCAAGTTTAGTCCCTGTAAGCGAATTAACTTGTTTTTTGCTATACCAAAGCCTTCAAAACTTATTTCTAAGTTATGTAAAGGTTATTTAAGGTATGTTGAGTATATGTTGATGTTCCGGAGTATTTGTCGCATTAAACCGAGTACATTTACGCACCAGTTTGCGTATAATTCTCCAGAAAGCGATATAAAGTTTGAAATTGAACAAGAATTAATATGTGCAAAAGATACACATATTTGTACAAGATCCCAAGTATGAAATACAATATTTCATTGGCTTGGTATTTGTTTGATGGTCGCGGTGACACAGGTGTCACAATTTATTCGTATATTATATTTATGCATATAATTTAAAAATGAAAAACTTAAATTAACCATTTCAAATAAAATTAACTAACACAAGTTTGCCCTAAACGGGACTTTTACACAAATAACATACCCACGCAGGGGCTAAACTAACAAACAAACCCACGCAGGGGTCAAACAGAAACAAACAAACCCACGCAGGGGTAGAACAGAAAGGAAAAATATGCCCACGCAGAGGCAGAGTACAGAAATAAATGTCCTCACAGGGACATGATTAAATAACTAGCAAACAAGGATTTAGTAGTCCTTCTTGCTTTTTCCCTTGATTAAGTCCACCATCTTCTTAAACATCCCACGATTATGCCGACGCTCTTCCCGCAATTCATGCCGCATTTCACGTCGCACATCGTTTATCCCTTGAAGGATTTCTTGAACTTGTGGCGGCGACATCATCGGTGCCGGCGGTGGTAGTGGATAATGCGGTGGTTGAGGAGGCTGCGGCTGCTGATATCCATATGGTGGGTATCCATAGGTCGGTTGTCCCGTAGTCCAGGGACCTCCAAAAGTACTTTCCGGATTGAGAGAGTTGTAGTTCGCAGCTACCCAGTAGGGATCCTCTGTAAAGTTATAACCTGGGGGAAAAGTCTGCTCGAAGGGATTATATGCTGCCGCGCTAGATTAAGCAGGGATTGTGTTTCCGAAATCCTGTGGTGGTAGTGGCGCGATTGGCGCAGAAGTTACTTCTGAGACGGGGTGTGAAGATTCTCCCATCTCTGGTTCTTCATGAAGTGGCGAGTATCGGCTGCTACCTGAATGTGGAGGGGTGCCGATGCGTATTCCCCCTCGTGTGGACATCCGTGCGTTCGTTCGTCTTCGCCTTGGAGGCGGAGGAGGCACAACTGGAGGTGGTGGCGGCGGTGGAGTGACCGCGACAAGTCGGGAATCCTCAGAAGGATTCTGCTGCTGCTGTGGCTGCTGTTGCAGCTGCGGGAGGTGCAGGGGAAAGCTGTGTTGTGGCTGGTGCAGGGGAGAGTTATGGTAACTAGGGGTAAATACCCAGTCATGCTGCCTGAACCTCACCTCAAAGCTGTCGGGACCATTGTATGGTGATCCCACAAATGGTGACCCATCAGAAATCTCGATAGGGTGGTTCGGAGTTCCAGATGGTGGCATTGAGGGATCGGTATCTTCATCGACCTCCATCGCATTGTCGCCAGGGAAATGGTCTTCTGGTCCAAGTGGGTTAAAACCCATAGGCACATCAAGGTAGTCAGCAGGGTTGAACAGGCCTTGAAAAACAGGTGATGGTTGGTCAAAGGGTGATTGGTGTCCTTGGAGAGGAATATAGGACTGGTGAGAGTTGTGGGGCTCATTTTCTGATTGAGGCCCAAAGGAGTGTGGGATAGAAGGTGAGGTACCCTGTGAAACTGAGTGCCTTGCGGGTTCAGTAAAAGACCTCCACAGATTTTGAGCATCTGTGTTATGGGAGCCTGAAGGTGTTCGCCTGTGCGAAGGTCCGGCTTCATGGTCGTTTGGGGCTACATATGCTCCTTGTCCCCTTCCTCTTCCTCTCATACGTGGCGGCATTTTGTGAACCTGCCAAAAATCAAACAAGTGACACAACAAAATATATATAAGACAAAGTTAGAAAATAAAACAAATTTTGGATATTTCCTAAGTTCTTTGTCTAGACTCGAGAACCGAGGAATGTGCAATTGTGTAACTGAGATTAAACACAAAAGGCTAGTGTTTAATTCACTCAGAGTTGGCTCTGATACCAACCTGTCACACCCCTATTTTCCACGTGTCACCGGTGGGCCCGGTGGGGAGTATAGTGACGTAGTTGGCATCATCATAGACAAACAACACAATATATAAATGCACAGCGGAAGCAAAGATAGATTCATTTCAACTTTAATAAAGTGTAATATTAATTATCACTAATAGTTGAAACGGATCCATAGGCGGATCAAAATAAAATAAGATAATGTTCAACAGATTTATTGTCATCCAAGCTTGCGAGACTTATTGTGGACGCTCTAGAAGACAGCCAGCCTATTTCGTGTAGTATCTGCACTTAACCTTTTTGGGAAAATACGTCAGTTTACACTGGTAAATACAATTTAACTGACTCATTTTAAAAAAAGGTTGAAAATTGATTTAAATGCACAAGGCATAGAAATATTTTTAATAACTTGGAATAATTATGCAATATAATCTTGTAAGGGATTTACATGTTACTTATGCGTTCAGTAGCCCGATCCGTAGACCGGGTTAAAGATTAATAGACACACCACAATATAGAGTTATACACTGACGGGTGTACGCCTACACCCCGTGCTCAGGTCGTGGCCATCTCGTAAAATGATGCCAAGGATATCCGGGACATGGTCATTAACCCCCCAAAGGCTTTAAGCAATAAAACACATTCAAAACAAGGCATCTCAATAAATTTAACCTCTATTCGATTAAAGAATTCGATGCCGGACCAAGCGGTATTTTATATACCGTATCCCAAGCCCGTATAGGGAAAATAAGTTAAAAGTATTTACCTTGGTAAGTATAAATCACAACTAGCAAGTGAAGGTAGCTTTTATTGGTTCTTCTATTCTGGAACAAAGGTTTATATTAACCTATTAGATTCCTAACGGATCTTTATTTAAGCCTAAGCTTAGACCGGTTAGTTTTAAGGACGATACGGTTCAAACGCACGATTAAGCGAAGACCGGATAGAACGTGATTTAGACCCGACAAGTTTGAATACTTGTATAATATGGGTATGCTAAATACATTCTGGATTTTGAGACAAAAATGATAATGTTTGACCCGTTTCGGTCGATTTATGCAATCTAGTTACATAAACCGAACCGAACGCTAAAAGGGCGTTACGGGTAACCATAAGAGTCATATGCAAGTTCCCTGAGATAATATGCTCTAAATATGTCATAATATCAGTAAGTTATGTTCTATTATGCCCCGAATGAATTTAAACTCAACTTATGCCTTATAAGGGCATTTTGGTCATTTTAAAGATTATAAAAGAGTTAAATTTGAAATCTGAGTTGTAGGTCTGATTCATACAGTAAAAATACTTAATTTAACATATTATAACAGTAGGGTATGACCCATATATGAAATTTATCATTTAAAATCAAACTATGCACCTTAGGGGTATTTTGGTAATTTCACAAGGGCTAAAAGTGTCAAAACTGAAAACCTGAGTTCAAAAACTTATACTTACTGTTATTTTATAAAAATATACTAAGAATATCAGTAGGTGTCAACCTTATATGTTTAATATGGTTATAGTGCATACTAGGCGTTAAAAACGCTTAAATAGGCGATTTAGAGCCGTTTCCGGATTTTCAAAAGAAAGCTGATATTTTTATATTTCCAGAATGCTCAAAATAATTTATTTAACAAATGAAATCAATGGAAAAAGGTTTGGGGTCAAAAAGATTTATAAAACTCATTTTATGGCTTAAAAGGGTAAATTCGGTATTAACCGAATTAAACTTAGAGACCTATGTTATGCTCAGCCAAAAATTAAATAAAAATCATCAAAAACATCAGTGGGTAAAAAGTTTTATAACAAAAAGTGGGTTTAAATAGGCTATCCGTTAATTACGCCGTTTACTTAACATAAAGCTTTCAAATTACGATTTTGAGCATAACTCTAAATCTGGACCTCAAACTGAAATCAAATTTTTGGTGCGAGTTTATAAATCAGTAACAACCATTTCTACTCTTTCATTTTTTCAAAAATCGCGTTTTATAGCAAAAAGGGCAAAATAGTCATATTTAAGCATAAACCGGTAACATGCATATGAATCGGACAAGTGTTGAACTAAGTTGTGAAATCTCAGAGAGTTGCACATATATAAAAATGGTCCAAAATAAGCTCTAAGACAGATCTCAAACATGCATGCACGGATCCGAATCGAGAGTCAAAGAAAAAGTCATTTTATGAGACTTTCGGTTCCGATCCGGGTTTAACTGAAAATTGTCGAGTTGATTAAGATGAAACATGTTCTTACATTAATTATAAAGTTATTTTGATGATCAAACAAGTTGCATGTGACCTACATTGCTATTTATGCTAGATTTTGCAAAAACGCATTCTGTTGACTTTTTAAGAGCAACTTTGACTCGACAATAATCATGCTTAGAGTGGGAATCAGAAAATACCCTTTTGAGGGTTTGTTTCCCACATAAATACCAACTTGTAGGTACTTTCAATTTGAGAAACGACTGAGCCATTCTCGTTTAATCGTAAAGTCAAACTATATTTACGACGGATTGACTTTCGGTAAATAAACTAAGCTAGGACGAATTGGAGAAGAGTATGAACACTTACAAGAGTCCTAATAAAGCTTAGAGATCACTAGGAAGGTGTCTTGTCGTCCAGAAAGCTCCAGGAGTTGATCTTGTGAAATTTGAAAATGCAAGTGTTCTTGGTTTTACTACCTCAAGTGCCTTTTATGCAGATTTGATCTGATTTTAAGGTGATACAGGTGTTGTAAGAAGGTTACAAGTGTCCTCAATTGCATGTAAGTCCATTGGTGAGTTTGGGAGGTGATTACAGCTGGTTTCCACTCGCAAAACAGACCTGGAACTGGCAGTTGGCTGTTTTCTGTCGCTGGGCAGGTCACGCGGCCCGCTTAAGGGTTCCCAGGCGGGCCGCCTGGGCCTTCTGATCCACCAAAACCTTTTTAAATGTTGCGTTTTGGTCCTTGGTCCTTTGTTACGTGGTTTTGGCTATTTATCTTGCACATTAGACCTTCAAATATGATTTTTAAGGACCTTGGGACATTTACAAACATGGTAAAGTACTTGGTTAACTTTGCGCTCACCCGAAAAGTCACGAAATTCAACGTTGACGCATTTAACCCTTCACGTACGGTTTTGATCATAACTTTCTCATACGATAATGAAACTTCATGAAATTTTTACCACATATTCTAGTGAGTATATTTTATCATTACAAAGCTTCGGGTTTGCCAAAAGATCACTCAGAGGTATAAATTAAACATGTTGACACGTTTAGCCCCTGTAGTTTGTAATTCCTCACTTTCTTACATTTTCCGCTTTGTATGATCCATGATTTAACCGTTTGAGACTATAAACATTATGTAGGGTTATTTTAGAGCCTATCTTTCCATTGTTGACACTTTGGACCCTTATAATTCCATAGTTTTACTGTTTGTCAACTTTAGTCCCTCTACAGTATGTTTTCACACATTCAAAGCCCATGACACGTGTCATTGCATTATTGGACATAAATTTCCGAGGTGTTACAC
The DNA here is from genome assembly GCF_002127325.2 of Helianthus annuus. Classification (NCBI taxonomy): domain Eukaryota; kingdom Viridiplantae; phylum Streptophyta; class Magnoliopsida; order Asterales; family Asteraceae; genus Helianthus; species Helianthus annuus. Next base: position 87,311,451 of record NC_035448.2, read on the forward strand.
CCTTGGACCCCGCCAGGGGCTGCCGCCCCTGGGACCCCGCTACCGGGGATTGCCGCCCCCGGACCCCCGCAAAGATCGTAAAACGCAATGACTAAATAAAAAACCCAGATCATGAAAATGAAATTAAAGAATTTCTTACATGGATCGAAGCCGATTTCTTCATCAATTGACAAATTTTGAATGATAAAAACACTTATCAACGCTCGAATCGAACGAATCGAGTGATTATTTCCAAAATCACCGGAAAAAACGAGATTTTTTTATGAAATTAAACTGGGTTTTCTTCAAAAAAAAGCTGAAGAACACGTTGATCGGGTTCTGAATCATTGATTGATGATGAAAATCGCACTATAATGTAGTGATTATTGAGATAGAAAGTGAAGAAATAGTTGAAGATGGTGGGTTTTGAAAATGGTGGGTTTTTAAATTTACTGGGTTTTGAAAAAGGAAGAAGAAGGAGTTGGATTGACTAAAATACCCTTTCTCTTTATTTTAAAATTTTCCACATGTCATAATCCTATGGCTTCCTATCCTTCCTAGCGAAAATTAACTTCCTATTTGATCTTTTACCTTTATTAATATTCCCTTTATTCTTTTTCTTCTTACATTAATTTCTTCTCAAATGAACCTTCCCCTATATATATATATATAGGGGGCTGCTAGAATGAGAACCACCCCGAGTTGTAAGAACCGCGAGAACTACACCCCACGGAGCGCCGTTCGCCATGATTTTTTTTACAAGTAGATGTGTGTATTATAAACACAGCCGTAAAAAATCATGGCGAACGGCGCTCCGTGGGGTGTAGTTTTTTACACCACAAGTTTGGTGTTTTTTAATTTTTTTTCTTTTTTCTTTTTTTTTCACCAAACTTGTGGTGTAAAAAAACTATACCCCACGGAGCGCCGTTCGCCATGATTTTTTACGGCTGTGTTTATAATATACACATCTACTTGTAAAAAAAAAAATCATGGCGAACGGCGCTCCGTGGGGTGTAGTTCTCACGGTTCTTACAACTCGAGGTGGTTCTCATTCTAGCGGCTCCCTATATATATATTGAGAGAAAGGGAGAAAAAGCAACACATATCCCAAAATCAATCTTAGCCATCCATCATGATATATATATATATATATATATATATATATATATATATATATATATGGCAAGGATAAATCGAAACCCACTCCAGTCGACTAAACCCTGAAAACTCATTAATCACCATTGATTAAGCATGATGGATGGCTAAGATTGATTTTGGGATATGTGTTGCTTTTTCTCCCTTTCTCTCAATATTTAAATATATATGATGTACTTGGAGGGCAAAATGGGAAAAGTCTACTTCTATATGTCAGATTTTTTATTTCTTTTGATGTAATTCTGTTTTTTTTTTTCATTTTTATATAAATCAGATTTTTTGTTTCTTTTTTATATACATCTGTATTTTATTACATAAAAATGTAACATACATTTTTTAGTTATCAATTTATGCCACATTTCTATAACATAAAATATTACACAGAAACATAACATATAATTTTTACATGATCAAATGCACTTTATTTTCTGTAACGGACATTATTTCTGTAACACAAAAAAATGTAACATGCATTTTTGCTTTGATTGATTGTTACATTTCTAACACAAAAAAAAAATGTAACAGGCATTTTTTCTTTGATTGTTACATTTCGTAACTATGTTCAACATCAAACATCTTTTGAAATCATCTTCAACATCTGAAACATCATCTTCAACATCTGAAACATCATCTTCAAAGTGTAGATTTCCAAACAAAGCTGAAAAAAACATACTTATTCACCTTCTTGAACAAGATCTAAACAAATTTTACACAAAAATGATGCAATCAATAATAAAAACAACAGTCTAAAAAAGTGTACAACACACTTTATTTTCAGTAATGTGCATTATTTATGTAACACGAAAAAATGTAACATGCATTTTTTAATTATCAATTTATGCCAGAAACACAACACACTTTATTTTCAGTAACGTGCATTATTTATGTAACACGAAAAAATGTAACATGCATTTTTTAATTATCAATTTATGCCAGAAACACAACACACTTTATTTTCAGTAACGTGCGTTATTTATGTAACACGAAAAAATGTAACATGCATTTGTTTAATAATAAAAAATTGCAGATCCACAAACCACAACAAAAAAACAAATTAAAAACATTCATCTTCTTGAACAAAAAACAAAGTTGCATATCTACAAAATACAAAAAAAAATGATAAATCAAGAAATTAAAAAATTGATAAATCAAGAAATTAAAAACATTCATCTTCTTGGAAAAAAAAACAACATATCCAGAAAAAAGTTGCAGATCTACAAAATACAAAAAAATGAAGAACTACAAAACGCAAAACAATTGCAAATCTGAAAAGAAAAAAAGAAAAAAAAAACTGAAAACAAACATACTTATGGACCTCGAGGATCTTTGGGGTCATCTTCAACATCAAACCGGATCTGAAAATGAGTTAGATCTTCAAGATCTGGATGAAGATCTTCAATTGTGTAAGATGAAAAACCCACTCCACTTGCCACCATCCTTCATCAAACTTCAACGATCACCACCCACCTGCGACCATCCTTCATCAACAACCGCCAACATCAACCCACCTGCCACCTTCCTTCAACAACAACGACCGCCATCAATAGCCGCCATCAACCCCACCTGCCACCATCCTTCATCAACCTTCAACCGTCAATTTGAGCTATCCTGTTTTGTACATGAAAACCCCAAATTTTTATTTCGAACAAACCCTAACCTTCCACCAAATCTGCAACCACCATTGTAGATCTGGTTCCCGAAGAGAGAGATGGGAGATGGTGGAAAGAAAGAGGAAGAGTGATGTTTAATTCTGATTATTTCCGTTCTGGATCCGGATCCGACTGTGGGGATGAGAGTTTACGGCGGTGGTGGTGGTGTTGGAAGTAGGTTACGGCGGTGATGGTGGTGGTGGAAGGAGGAGGCGATGTTGATGGTAGAGAGATGGAGCAGATAGTTTGGAACATAGAAATGGGAGTTTTGTTTCAGATCTTAGATCTGGAATAAAGTAGAGAAGTTTTTTTATAAGTGTAGCCATTATAAATTCTAAAGAGAGAATATGTAAAAAAGTTGTCAGAATTCTCGTAAAGGTACCTGTTACATTTTCAGGCTATGGTAAATTGACGTAAATACCCCTCCAACTTTATTCATATGTGATGTGACTGAATTGTAGCCACACATGTGGGTTTTCAGGGTTTAGTCAACTGGAGTGGGTTTTCTCCTTATAATTAGCCTATATATATATATGTATATGTGTGTGTGTTTTGAGTTAAATTGATTTTTAAGAAAATAAAAAATTATATATGTTTTGTAAAAATAAAACAAAAATCTACGACTTTTCAACAAAAAAACACAACCAAATACAATCAAACAACAAACCAACAACCCATTTTTTTTTCCACCAAAATCTCACCTTTCCCCCTAAAATTAAACCAGCCCAAAACGCCCCGCTTTGGCCAAAGCGAGACGTTTCGGTACGAGGTCATCAGACAAGGACCGACACCTGTCAGTCCTTGTCTGTTGACTTTAACCTAAAGCGTCCTGCTTTGGCCAGAGGGGGGGGGGGTTGGGGTGTGCGAATAGACCAAGGGGGTGTGCAAATAGCCTGTGCCAAAAATAAAAACAATATTACAAAAAAAACGGTGTAAAAATGTCAAATTTGCCCTTTTATGTATTGCAATGGTTTTTTTATTAAAAAGGAATGGTCTTTATATGTCATAAAAATCAAATCTCAGCCATACACCCTATCTTGATCAAAAGATGAGATTAGTTCATTGGTTCTCTCAACCAAGTATAGTTCTAATTTTACCCAATCCCAAATACTTTGTTATAATAATACACCACTTGTCCTTTCGCCAATTTGAATTAACAGGCTTGTTTTTCTGTTAGCTGGAATGATTTTGAACTGAGCCTAAACCAATGGTTAACCGAATTGACCAAACTACATTTCCCCATTAGTATATGATGACAATTGTCCATCGATGATATATTAGTTTAATTTGATGGAACATCATGCAACGGGTGGCCTTTTCTATTCCTTTCTATAATTCTGCGAGCAAGGGAGACTTGCTTTCCAACCACAAATATGAAAGCTCTACCTTTGCCTCCAGCACCCCTCGCCGTTCTTCCAACACGACGCACATATTCACTTGGGTCACGGGGGAAGTCGAACAACACAACTTGATCAACTCCTGGGATATCAATCCCCCGGGATGCCCTGAATAAACGGAACCATATTACATACATATAGAGAGACACAAACAAGCATGTGTATTCTCAGGGAGTGTGCGCACGTATAGGAGAGCTAGCTACACATAACACATTATCACGAGAACAAAAGAAAACAAAAATGAAACCACTGATTTTCATAAAACAAATAATAATAATAATGAAATAAAAGAAAGTGGTATTTAAAGTTAATGCTTATTATCTCACTCATTTTTCCTAAAGTTTAAAATTAATGGTTCATTTGAGTATACAACCTATACATGCATAGGTATATGCAGTTAAAAGGTACACAATTAAAACAAATTAGTTTGATGGTTATTTATGTACATAGCTTACCTATGCGAAACACACAATTGTAAAAATATAAACCACTGATAATTTGTTTTCTAACAATTTAGTTTTGTTCTCGTAATAATTTAGTAGGGTGTAATGATCCTCACCCTATATGTGTGTGTGTACACTCTCTCTCAAAGGCATGTTAGTTTATGAACCAATAATATGTTGAGAACTACACAATGCACTTGTACATGGAGCATAAAGATAACCAGAAGTCAGGGAGAGATGAAAAGAGATTAAAGCAATAAGTACAAACACATACGGTTCTCGCAGTTCTCAACATATTATTAGTTCTAGAACTAGAATGAATGTCCTATATATAAAGCTTAGACGTTTTACCTGTCTGTGCATACTAAAAACAAAGAGCTATCCTTTGACCGAGTTTGACAGAACTCCTCCATATTTGCAACACGCAAATCTTGCGCTAAAGCAGCATGAAACGGCAACACTTTTCTATTGGATCTTGTTAATGCATTTTCAACCTTTCTGCAAGTCTCTATCTGCAATTTACCGTTATATAAATTATCATATTCCAGGTTACATCATTCTTTTTTTTTTTTTTGTCTTACTTTATTGCAGAAAATGATGGTTTTCGTAACGGGGCCTTCCTCCACTAGTTTAAGAAGAGCAGACTTCTTGTTAACAAACGCGGTGTCCTGAGTTTTTTCCATTCCATCCTCTCCACTGCAGTCAACAAGTATCTGCACATGCGACTCAATATATAACTTATCTATGAGAACATAGATGAAAGAAAAAGAGATGTACCTCCTCAAGACCAGAGCTTGTACGGTGCATCCCAGGTCCCATAATAACTTGACAATCAGGAAAGTTTTCAACAAGCTTATTGTATACATTCACTGGTAGAGTCGCAGTCACAAACAGATATTGGGTGGTAACAGGTGCCAAATTCATTAAACTCTCCAATGCCGGCTGAAAATCTTCATCCTTAAACAGTATGTCCACCTCATCCAACACCGCACTGAACAACAAACATATTAGTAGTAGTAGTAGTAGTAACAAACAGTAGTAAGAGAAATTTGATGATGAGAAAGTAGTACCATTTAAGATTAGTCAAGTGTAAAAAGCCTTGTTGAACTAAGTATAAGAATCGACCCGGAGTAGCAATTAAAACATCTAACTCATTTCGTAGACTTTCCAGTTGAGTTTTCTGTTTGAAACCACCTGTCGCAATCATAGACCGGAATGGCACACCAGACTTTGACATGAGTCTGCAATTTCGTAATACCTGGAAAAAAGAAAGAAAAGATTTATAAAGTAGAAAATTAGTTGTGGAAGGAAATAGCAAGCAAACCTGAGAAGCCAACTCAGCAGTTGGAACTAGTATGACAAGTCTGGGGCTTTGAGGTAAGGATTTGGCAAGCCCTTCCAACTCATCTTGTCTAATACTTTGAATCACTGGTAAAAGATAGGCCAAAGTTTTCCCGGACCCACTCTGATCAGCTATGATGCAACTCTTACCCTTGATAACATGTGGGAATGACATAGCCTGAATATGTGAAGGGTAGGCAATAAGCTGAGTGTTCAAAAAGTGAAGCATGTAATCCGTGCATCCCACATCCTTAAATGATTTTCTGCTAAAAAAATCAGCAGCAGCAGCAGCAGCGTTTAATGTCCTTTGTGAAATACTCCTCCTCCTATCACCATCATCATCATCATCATCTTTGATAGCACTAGATATTGTATTTTGTTTAGCCAAAAGTGTTTCTGAAACATCCTTTTCTGAAGAGGATACCCTACTCCCAAGACTCCTTACCCTAGCGGCTCTTAATCGTTCAAAACTTGGAGACACTCCCTTGCTACTGGCTGCAACTCGTAGATAAAATTAATAACATTTCATTAAAATATTCTTCTTCTTATTATTAATAAAATAATAATATTGGATGGATACAGATGGATAATAAGAGAAAGGGGGAAAGAGCAGAGACCTGTCGGTGGTCTGGTGGAGGGTGGTTTCCAGTGAAGAACCTCGTTGGTAGGGGTAGGGATAGGCGCTTCGTCATCGGTTCCTCCCCAGACGATGAACTTATCCCCGCTCTCTTCGTCTACAAGCTCATACGCTCCCGGTGTTTCCAATGACCTCTTTCTATACCCAGCAGCAGTTACAACCCCTCTTCTACCAATTTCTTTGCAATTATTGTAACTCGTAACTCTTGAATTTGAGACCACCGTGAACCTCGATTTGAAATTAATAGGTAATGCCGCCGGAGTCGACGCTTTCATAAGCATTGTATTGTTTGTACAAAACACAACAGGATAACACGCTTCCCTCACCTCAACAAAGATATGAAATGAACCCCCACCCCACTTCAAGTTTGGTCCCTCTACTCAGTTTCATTTACACGTTCAACACAATACTTGGGTTTTTCACTAATATACCCAAACTATTATTTAAGGCCACTCGGTATGGTCCCCGTCCTCCCTCCGGCGCCGCCACATCACCACCGTCCTCCCACGCCGCCCCCCCTCCGTCCCCCTCCGTCCCGTCCTCTCCGTCGGAGTTGTGCTGGTTGCGACGGACAAAACAGGTGGGCCACCCCTCGCGACGCCAGTCCTCCCACGCCGCCCCCTCCGTCTTCCCTCCGTCGCCGGCCTTCCCTCCGTCACCATACCCACCAGCCTAACACCAAGCTAACTATGAATGAATTTTAATTACTAACTAGTCCCTATACGAAAGAAGCACGGATGTTGGGATTTGCAATTCTCTCTCCTCCGCCCTTCTTCGTCTTAGGTGCTGTTTGTTTTTGTAGACAAAAACTGTCTGCAGTCTGATTTCAGCTGATTTTATGTCTGCAACTGAAGATGTGGTCTGAAGGTCTGCAAGCTGAAAATATAATACTGTTTGTTTTATAAACTGGATATCGTCTGTATAAAACAAAAAAAAAACATAATACTAGAACGTGTACCCAAAAAAAAATATTTTGTATATTTATATTAGCTCTACCATAGTCTAGTAACGGTTCATTTTACTAGTTTTTTTTAAATAGTTATTTGATAATACTATTTATATATATATATATATATATATATATATATATATATATATAGGGAGCCGCTAGAATGAAAACCACCTCGAGTTGTAAGAACCGCGAGAACTACACCCCACGGAGCGCCGTTCGCCATGATTTTTTTTTTACAAGTAGATGTGTATATTATAAACACAGCCGTAAAAAATCATGGCGAACGGCGCTCCGTGGGGTGTAGTTTTTTACACCACAAGTTTGGTGAAAAAAAAAAGAAAAAAGAAAAAAAATTAAAAAATACCAAACTTGTGGTGTAAAAAACTACACCCCACGGAGCGCCGTTCGCCATGATTTTTTACGGCTGTGTTTATAATACACACATCTACTTGTAAAAAAAAATCATGGCGAACGGCGCTCCGTGGGGTGTAGTTCTCGCGGTTCTTACAACTCGAGATGGTTCTCATTCTAGCAGCCCCCTATATATATATATATATATATATATATATATATATATCAAATCAACTAATCAAGTATGAATTTATCTTTATGATTACAACTTCAAACAGTAGAAGCATATCCAAACACACCTTTAATTAGTTGTAAAGTAAAAAATGAAGAATGAATACATGAGCAATATACCTCTTGCGATTCAAAGATATCATTGTGGGTCCATAGTTGAAATGCAAGATAAGCAAAGTAAGCAAACAGCAAGACAACGGAACAAGCTCTGGAAAAATATAGTATTGCTTTAGCAGTGTTTGACACGTCAGCAGTGGGATTTTGATCATTGTGTTTGGAGAAGGTGCCACAGACTGTAGTGGTGGTGGTCGGCGGTACTCAGATCAAATGGGGGGTGGTTTAGAGGGTGTGGATGTGTGGTGATCGGAGTTGGCTGGTACCGTCGCCGGAGTCCGGCGACTCGATCTGATGAGGGGAGTGTTGTGTCCGTGTATAAGGTGTGGGTCTTCATTTGTGTTAGGGTTTTTGTTTTGGTTCTTGTGAAGATGTTTTAAGCAGGGGATCCATAGCTTATTTTTTAAGATAAAAAAAGCTGAGTTCAGATCTGTTTAAAGAAAAAAAACAAACAGTCTTCAAGGCCTTATGTCTGCCCGCCTGCAGACATAGGCTCTTTGCAGACGTTTTAAACAAAAACAAACAGCACCTTATTCTCTTTCTCGATCAACACTGATTGGAAGAATTCTTAATTGAATTGCAAGTTTCTTCATATTCTTGTTCCCTATCATGTTTCACTTTTTCAGCCATTAACACTTGTTTTCCTTTTTGGCGGTACTTGCAAACGCCATTTTCGCTGTATTCAGCACATATACCCTAATTTATGATGATTTGTAACACCCCAAGAAGGGCTGCTGACATATCACCCTTACAAATATCAAATCTGAAGAGGTATGGTCTCAATTCCATGCACATATGGCAGGGACCACACCATCTTCCTCATCCGATATGGCGTTTACATCAGCAAGCGAATCCAGAAGCTTCTGGAAGGCGTCAAGGTGGCACCGAAGATGCTCCTCCAGACAAAAAGGACAACACGTGTCACCATTAATCGTACGTCATGTGGACCTGCGACACAACCTAAGAGCAGACCGATAGCTGCAGTACTAATTTCCCTGCATGGGCAAATAACGGCGCACCACATGTACCACTATCCTGACCACAGCAGAGGAGACCAAGAGGATATTCCCCTTGGTCGGACAGCTGGCGCCCGGTAGCAGCTGGCAAGGTCTCTCCTCCCTCCTCCCTCCTTCACCCTTCGGCTATAAATAGGACCCTTCATCATTCAGGTTAAACATTCTGCTCTCCTTACATTTCACCCACAACACACACTATTTTCTCCTCAGAACAGTACTTATTCTCACGCCGAATGGTGGTCACAAGGAGAACCCCCCTTATTCTCCTCCTTGTGGCGAATCACCGGTGTTCTGTTTTGAAGGATATCAGTCATTGGCGAGTAGAGACGAAGATTGAACCCCACATACGAGACGACCCAGCTGGTTAGCCCTATTGTTAACCAGTGTTTCATCGTTGGCGCCCACCGCATCTTTTGCAAACCATTTTCATCTCCTTTTTCTTCAAAAACACTCTCTAAATGACTGAACCAAACCCTTCTCCTAACGTGGACGGAGAAAGCTCTTCCTTTGAGCTGCTTACGGACACCGCTCACGTCCAAAGGCACCAAGGGAACGAGACCGTCAGAGAAGGACAAGTGAACAATGAAATACCCGATATCTTTGGAAGCACTTCCAAAGTTATCAACCAAACCACAAACGGAGCTAATTTCCAAACACCACCTGGAGTAGTTAACCAACCAACTCCAGAAGCTCAAACGCCAAACCATGGGGCTGGTCCTTCAGCACCATCGGCTCAGGCACAGTTGAACTTCTCAGCACTCTTAGGTTTACCTGAAGGAGAAACTCTGGCCTCCTGGTATGCCAAGCAAACGGCGTCTTTGAACCTTGTCTATGCACAACTAAGCGCGCAGCAAGCATTGCTCCAAGCGCAAGCTAACCAATACGCTTTTGTTACTCCACCACAAAAACCACCAAGTACCCATATCCCTCAGCAAACACACGCGCGGAACCAGCAACATGAAAAAACACCCAACAAAAGAAAACAAAGTGTGCATGACACGCGCGATACCTACGGTGACGCTGAAAGTAACTACATGCAATATACCCACCAACAGAAGAGATCGGTACACAACCGTTTGGGTCCGCGCAACATAAACGATGAATGGAACAGTTACAATGAAAATGATGACACAACGTACAAACAAGAAAGCACAGTCTTCAGCAGGTTTCCACCGAATCATGAGGCGTATAAGCCCTGCAAGCGCGCAGGGTACAATCCAAATGCGGAACATGATTACACGTTAAGCTATCGCCCGGAAGGCATAGCCGAAAGATCGAAGTTTATCAGAGAAATCGCAACAGCTGATATTGACAAGTCAAAACTCCTGCACAATGTGGGCAAGTACAATGGCCTAACGAATCCTGACGACCACCTCCAAGTTTTCAACGACACAGGGTTGGTAGGTAGTTGGTCACTACCAACTTGGTGCCATCTGTTCGCGCAAACCTTTGTCGGCGCGGCGCGCGCATGGTTTGACAGTTTACCTGAAGGAAGGATCAAATCCTGAATGGATTTTCAACCCAAGTTCCTTGCACTTTTTTCCTAGCAGCGTAGACATACCAGAGACCCAGCAGATTGCTTGAACATCTGGAGGAAAGATCATGAAAGCATTGAAGATTTCATCACCGGATACAACAAGGAGTGCCTGGAAATTGGGGATGTAGGGGAAACCTGATCAAAAGAGTTAAAGGAAGAGATGGGGGGTCCCAAAGATTGGGATAATTTCATCAAAGCGGAGAAAACGATCGCAAGAACTGACAAACAACTGACCGGCGATGATAGCCGTCAGTACAACTATAGCCAACATGACAGACGCAACAAAAGGGCAAGGGTCAACCCTGGAAGGCATCTGGCTACAGAGAAAGAAGTCCACCAGCCGAGTACGCGCGTGCAACCATCAATCAAATAAGTCATCGCAAAGAAGTTAAAAGAGAAAACAGAGAGAAACAATAGACTCCTCTGACAAAAACCCCTTCTGAAGTCTTGTCAACTGAGAATCATCAATTCAAACCCCATCTGCAGATGCGCAACAAGAGGGGACAAGATCCAAATCTCTTCTGTGAATTCCATAAAGATACAGGTCATTTGATGGATGACTGTATCAGTTTAAGGTAAGAAATAGAACGAGCTTTGAAAGGTGGTAAGCTCACCCATCTGGTCAAAGGAGGAAAAAGAGACAACCGCCAAATCCAAAGAAGGGAAGAAGGTCCAGATAACAAGAAACTTCGAAAGCTAGAAGAACACATGAGCCAAGGGGGCCTGAGAAGACCCCAAAAAAATTATAACAAGCGTGCCCAAGACGATTCTTAGCGCGAAAGACAAGTCGTTTTCCCAATGGTACGAGGAGGTCCAAAGGAGCGGATACCCATAGTCATTCCTGGGGGATTCGGCCATTACCAGACTGATTACATTTTTATAGACCCAGGGAGCACCGCGGATATCATTTATGAGCAATGTTTCAATCAATTGGACCAATAAAACAAGGTGCGTTTAGAGCCAGTGGATTATTCACTCACTGGTTTTTGCAATGAGGCTGTCTTTCCTCTCGGCCAAATATCCTTCCCGGTGCTGCTCTCGGATGGAAAGAACTTAAGGACAGAAGAAGTCACATTCATGGTTTTACCAGCAAACTCGAGGCACGATATCCTTTTAGGAAGGGAGTCTCAAGGAGATTTTAGCATGATTTGTTCAGGGCCACACTCAGCTGTTGGTTTCCCAACAGAAACAGGGATAGCCATAATTTATGCAAGCAAAGAGGTCCTCGCGACCGATGAAATCAGACCAGTAAAAACAAGCAAACCCACACCACGCGCCGAACCCGAAAAATGGATACTAAACAACAAGTATCCGGAGCAAACTGTCACTTTGGGCCCAGCAATGTCAGATCTCACGCACTCAGCACTAAAGAAGTTGTTATTTGAGAATATGGACGTATTTGCCTGGACATCGTCCGATATGGTTGGCGTTCCACGGCATATAGCAGAACACTGACTGAATGTCGCTGAAAACACCAAGCCAGTGGTACACACCAAACGCCACCTTGGAGATATAAAACATGAGGCAATGCAAGAACAAATCACAGAATTGCTAAACGCAGGCATCATCAGAGAGGTGCGCTATCAAACCTGCGTGGCGAGCCCAGTGATGGTCCCAAAAAGAAACGGTGGTTGGAGAATGTGTGTGGACTACAAAGATTTGAACAAAGCATGCCCGCGCGACTGTTATGCTTTACCCGAGATCGACGAGAAGATTCATTCACTGGCGTCTTTCAGGTGGAAATGCTTTCTCGACTGTTATAAAGGATACCATCAAGTGCAGATGGCAATCCAGGATGAAGACAAGACTGCATTTCGCACACCAACAGGGCTGTACTGTTACACGAAAATGCCCTTTGCACTTAAGAATGCAGGCGCAACATATCAGAGGTTAATGAATGAAACATTCAGCGACGCCATTGGAAAGTACATTGAAGTTTACATGGATGACTTGGTCATCATGAGCAAGGAGAGAACCTGATGCTGGTAAACATTCAGAAAACATTTGACACTCTGCGAGGGGTGAATATAAAGTTAAATCCAGCAAAGTGCTCCTTTTGAATGGAGGAAGGGAAGTTCTTGGGTTTTGTCATTACCAAAGATGGGTTCATGGCCAATCCCGAGAAAGTGCAAGTGATAGAGAGGATGCCTTCCCCGTCAACAATAAAAGAAATGCAGAAGTTGGTAGGACGTTTAGCAGCATTAAATCGTTTCCTTGCCAATCACGCAGCAAAATCGTTTCCATTCATTAAAACCCTTCGCAACTGCGTAAAGAAAAACCAGTTTTTATGGACTCTAGAAGCAGAACATGCGTTCCGAGAAATTAAAGACTGTCTGATACGCCTACCAACGCTAACAGCTCCAATGAAAGGCGAACCGTTGGTCATGTACTTGTCGGCTTTAGAGAAAGTAGTAGGAGCAGTTCTACTAGTCGATCGACAAGGCGTACAAACACACCAGTATATTACGTATCTAGCACTTTGAATGACCCAGAAACAAGATACGCAATAAAAGAGAAGCTAGTCCTCGCGCTGATACACGCATCCAGACGATTGCGCAGATACTTTGCTAACCATGTCATACACGTTCTGACAAATTACAACATCGGCAACATCCTCACAAGTCCGGAGATATCAGGCAGATTAGCAAAGTGGGCTATCGAGTTGGGGGGCCATAACGTGGTTTTCAGACCAAGGCCAGCGATCAAAGGTCAGGTGCTAGCTGATTTCCTCACAGAGGTACCTTACGATAAAGACAGAGAATGCAAAGCAATGGAGAAGGCAGAAAAACAATACTCGGAGGAGCCATGGCTATTATATACAGATGGCGCATCTAATGAAGATAGAGCGGGTGCAGGACTAAGGTTGGTAAGTCCAGAAAAGCACGAGATCACATACGCCATTCAGCTGGACTTCAAAATCACAAACAATGAGGCCGAGTATGAAGCTTTTCTTGCTGGCTTGCGGCTGGCAATCAAGATGGGGGTTAAACACATAGAAGCACACGCAGGTTCAATGCTCGTGGCTGGGCAGATCAATGGTCAGTATGATGCCAAGGGAGACGTCATGGCACTGTATCTAGAATAAGCTAGAACCCTGCTTCAGAGTTTTAATTCTTACAAGGTGCATCACATCAACAGAAGTGAAAACAAACCAGCAGATGCACTGAGCAAACTCGCGTTAACTAGTTTCCAACATCTGGCTAAAGACGTGCGCATTGAAGTTCTAAGCAATCCATCAGTCCCATTGAGGCAGGTAAACGTCATCCAGCTTGGGGCAACATCCTGGATGACTCCGATTATCATGTATCTCCAATCTGAAATTTTACCCGAAAACAAAGTTGAAGCAAGAAAGATACAATACAAGTCTGAACATTACCAAATGTCTAATGGCATCCCGTATAGAAAGTCATACCTTGGACCACTACTACGATGCGTAGATCCAGAAGATGCCAACTACTTAATCCGCGAAGTACACGAAGGCATCTGTGGCATTCACGTAGGCCCAAGAATGGTAGTAGCAAAGGTGACGAACGTAGGCTACTACTAGCCAGGGATGCACTTGGATGCAGTTAAAGTTTTAAGAAAATGCAGTGGTTGTCAAAGACACGCCCCAAAAACAATGCGCCCGAAGAATGAACTAGTCCCCGTCACAACGGCATGGCCGTTCCAGCAGTGGGGAATAGACATGGTTGGTCCCTTTCCGGAAGCCCTAGGAGCGGTAAAGTTTATCATAGTCGCGGTAGACTATTTTACCAAATGGGTGGAAGCAAAAGCACTAGCATCAACCACGTCTACGGTGGTTCGAAGATTCATCTGGGAACAAATAATCTGTCGTTTTGGGCTACCTCTGAGAATCATAACAGACAATGGAACAAACTTCGTTGCTGAATACCTCCAGAATTGGTTCAAAGAGCTGAACATTGAACATACCTTTTCCTCGGTGGCACACCCACAAGTAAATGGTCAAGTTGAAGCAGTGAACAAATGCATCGTGGATGGTATAAAAGCGAGGCTCGGAACGCAGCAAATAGGATGGGTTGATGAGTTACCCAGCATCCCGTGGGCCCACAAAACAATGCCAAAGACGAGCAATGGCGAAACACCGTTCAGTCTAGTATATGGGTCCGAAGCCGTGATACATGCGGAGATCGGTTTCCCATCTCCAAGGATGCTGTCAATGAACGTCGTCAATAACGAAGAAGAAAGAAGGTTGGATCTGGACCTTCTAGAAGAAAGAAGAGAAATGGCGGCAGTCAACGAAGCAAAATACAAGACCAAGCTGGAGAAGTATTACAACAGCAAGGTCAAAGTCTACATTTTCAACCCTGGAGACCGGGCAAACTGGCCCCAAAATGGGAAGGACCCTACGTTGTAGACAAGGTCCTCGAGAAAGGAGCATACAAGTTGCGCACCCTCGAGAACAAAGAAGTCCCCAGGACTTGAAATGCTCAACAATTAAGAAAATGCTATATGTAATCGGCCATAGTTTTTATCTTTCCTTGTAATGAATGGCCATGCGCCCAACACAATCGTCTTTAATACAAGTTGTGTTGGCTATCTTATCTTATGTGAATTTTTGTTACAACTACATATATTACTTCGGGCATACACGAAAACACCAATGGCTTAGACACAGGAAACGTTGTAGACCTCCAAGGCTCGTCGCAACTAAGTGCACAGCCGGGTCGAGTATACACAACCAAAGCCTGTCAGCCAAGTGCTACTTCATACCCACCTGCACACGAAAACATCGTAGACATGGTAAAACAAACATTGTAAGACCTCCAAAGCTGAGCACAGCCGGGTCAACACAATAACCTGTTAAAACGATCACTTCGTATACACAAATAAAACTATGCGCATAACGACAGAACAAACATTGTAAAGTCACCCAAGCATAACACAACACACTGTGAAGCCAAGATGACTAACACGATACAACCTATCACAACCATCATTCATTCGTGATACCTAATCAAAGTAATCTAACACATGCACATATTGTAACAAGAACAAAATTCACAACGTACAAACCAACAACCTACGGTTAGCATCATATATATATAAAAAATATGTCAAAAGTATCAAACAATCATAGGAACAGTTAAAGGAAATTGTTCAGAGGTACAGAAAGTAGGATAATTGTCAAGAAATTACAAGGCCTACAGGCCTATACGCGGCATGCAAGCCGGAAATCATCAATCTTGGTGACTGGGTCCCGCATCCCCACCTTCAGGATCCTGATCAACAAGAGCTTTCTTCAAGACTTCAATGACATTGGCCTTTCGAGACAACTTCCCAACAGCTTTAACGATGCCAAATTCAATAAACTCATACTCCCGACGCTTGGCAGCATAGGCAACAGTACAATCTTCCTTGTATAATTTGAAATGATAGTCTTTTTCATTACTCGCAGATGCTGCCCTACCCTCAGCATAACCGTCTTTTCGCCCACTATTGTACGCAGCTTGACCCAGCTCGAACATGTACTTGGCAAGTTCATCAGACTTAACAATACGTTCAGAAATCTGCAAAAAGCGATACGAACATGAGAAAAGAATAAATGAGACAGACAAAAACAAACAAACAAAGAAAAAAATACCAAAGGAACAGCGCGCACAAGTAACCACTTGCAATTAGCAGCAGTTTCCTCAGCCAGAATTTCAGAAGCCTTGCTCTACGCAACCTTCTCGGAAGCAATCTTCTCCAGCTTGGCTATACGTTGGATGTATTCGTTTTCTCTTTTTTGATACAGGCCGCGCTCCTGTTCAGCCTCATTACTTATTTGCGTCTTTTCACCTTTCAACTTCACTATCTGATCACGAGCAGTCTGCATCTCACGGTTGGTCCGCTCACATGCGGTCTCCCATTCCTTCTGCTTGTTGGCATTGAACTGTTTTTCTTTGGCAAGCTTATCTTCAGCATCAGAAACCCTCCATAACAAACCCTTCTTTTCCACATTAAATTTTTCCCTCTCATCAGCCAACTCCTTCTTGGCAGCCTCAAACTCCAATGTATCCTCTCCCATCAATTGCCATTCCCTTACAATCTCTTGGCAAGTAGCATAAAAATTAACACCAGCATGGATATGATCATCCAAAAGATCCAACCGATGGCGATTTTTCTGGAACATTCTTTCAGCTAGAACCTTGTGTCAAGGTCCAATGAGGGGCATGAGGAAGATCGTCACAAGCAGGATTATGGGTATCCCAAGACCCACCTTGAACATGTTGAAATTCCGGGCTCCGGCGAGCCCCGGATGCACCACCTCCTCCGGAACCATGCACACGTTTGGTGTAAATAGTGGCATGAGGGGTGGCTTCACTTGACTCCACCTCAGTTTCAACACCCTCAGCATGAGCCTCACCCCCACCAGCACCAGCAGCAACATCTTCTCTAACTTGTTCAACCTCGACATCATCCTCCTTCCTTTTTCCGTTCGGGTCAGAGCGGGGAGGAGATAAGTCAAAGGTTCTGGACAGAGGAGAAGCAGGGGGAGTAATCTTGGAAATATAAATCTTGCGTGCACCCTTAACAGACTTGGGGGCTATAACATAAGAACATATACAGTCAAAAAAAAGCAAACAAACTACACTCACTGAAGGAAATCACACCTCGGGAACCAGTAGCAGGCTTAGACATTTTTTCCAGCAGATTACCAGCCTGTGCACGGAAAACACCTAAGTCAATCTCCGACTCAGATGGGGCAGCGGCAGTATCTTTCTTCAACTTAGATTTCTTCTCAGCCTGTGCAGCAGCAGCTTGTGCATCAAGCTCTTTCTTCTTATCCTCAAGAGCTTTTTTCCTTTTCGTTATCTCTGTCAGCGTGGCATCATCATCAGGATCGCGCTCAGAACGCTTATCTCCTGCGTCTAAACCAGATAGCGTGTCAGATACGACAACATAGTCCATGAGAGATGAGTTAGAAGGACGCTTACGAGGAGTCTCAGTCACTGGTTCCTCAACCTTCTTTTCCTCAGTCTTATCCCTTTTCCTCTTCTTCCGGGTCTCTAATTGTTCAGCAGCATCACCCTGAGGATTCTCAGCAGGAGTCTCAATATCGTCGGCAACAGGTTCATGAACAATCCCTCGTTGTGGACCTGCACGCGCGGAACGACAGATTAGATCTTGATGCGACTCATCAGACCCCTCACTCGAACGGATGATAACCTCCCCACGAGTAGGATCAGAATCAACGTCAATATCATCCCCATCATCTTCACCTAAGATAGCGTTGGCATAAGCGGCCATGCTTTCGCCTGTAGGGTGCAAGAAATTATTTCTTATCTGGTCAACCCACAAAGGCCTCCCTTCGGGCAAAGCAGCAACAACCATGGCACCACCAGCCTTAGGATCGAACACATTCATCAAATTGTATCCAGCTGCAAAACATAGGAAGATGTGAAGGAACGCATAATGAAAATGAAGGAAAAACCAAAGGAATTAATAACAATGTTACCTTTCACTTGGTACCCATAAATCGGAAAACCCCTAGGGTTTTGGGGAGTCCATAGTGTCACACCCCGACCGCGTTAAAACAACAAACCGCGGCGGAAACGTCGGGGAGTATCGTAACAGAATCATTGTTTCACAACACATGAATTTGAAGTTTCGTTTTATTGAATTAAGTTTATTACATTGTATTGAAATCAGAAACAAAACATGAACAATTGTCTTTCTTTGTTATTAGTCACTAAGGCCTCGTCCATCCCTATGTGAGCATGCATCATAATCATCATCAAACATCATCAACTATGGTACCTGAAACATATGTGAAAATACGTCAGCATAAAAATGCCGGCGAGTACATAGGTTTTGTAAGAGTATTGGATTCATGGCTCATTTACATGTTGCAATACCTCGTTTGACTATAAGAGTCGTTACTTGAAAACCTTGTGTTGAAAAGAGTTAGGTATTGCAATATGAATAACCAGCTCAAAATAAATTGGTTATAGTTTATAAACTCTCGTTGCCATGAATCTTAACCCAAAACATTTGTTTAAGTAACCCAAATTGTAAATCGTTCTCGTAATAAAATTCGTATGGTTTATATCATTTAGTAAACATCGTTGAGTGACATCGTTTAGAAATCGTTCTTCCAAGTGATCTAGATAACGCAACGACATGTAATGTGTTAAAAGCACTTATATATAGGAAGTACCAGCGGCGTATCCACCACGCTTTTATCACATTACACCCGCCCCGTTACCTAATCACTTACCATAACCCAATCGTTTTAATAGTTCAATTAGTTCCAGTTGTGACAACTGGCACAAAACCGGTAACTTCCGTACATTTTAATTATTATTTAATGACTGCAATTATGAGCTTAAATGTCAACATTGACTGATTAGAAGCTAAGCAAGTGAATTCATGCACGTTGTATACTACAAAATATTGCTTTATGCAAAAACGAGAGCGTTGCGTCAGAAATATTAGTAAACTCACCGGTAAGACACACTGTGTCAACGGAACTGCAGAAAGCAGTCAGACATTAGAATTGAGGCCTAGGTGTAGGTCCTACGACAAAGGTTCATTAAAACCCAAGAGTACATATCAGGGTTTAATTTATGGTCGTTACGAAAGCTAAAACACGCACTAAAAGGCACCCGAAACACACTTTAAGTGCAGAACTAATTACGACAAAACTGCGAAACGAACGTTGGTGGCCGCCCGGATAATATTTAATCCCACAAATATTCTGTTATGATTAAAATTTTATTTTAATCAGGTTCGTGTTGAAAAATAAATTGAAACGCTTAAAAACGTTATTTTTCAAGTTTAAGCGCGTATCGTGAGTTCCTACGCGACACAGTGCTTACACTGCAAAACGCAGACAACGCAGAAAACCTAGGAATATTCCAGGAATATACCAGAAATATGCTAGGAATATGCTAGGAATATTCCAGGAATATGCTAGGAATATGCTAGGAATATTCCAGGAATATGCCAGGAATATGCTAGGAATATTCCAAGAATATGCCAGGAATATGCTAGGAATATGCCATATGGAATGTCTATAAATACCGTGAGATGGCACATATGAACTTTCACACTTCACAACACCAAACAACTCTCCTCTCTCCCTCTAGAAAGCTCACGGCCAAACATCCCTAATCACCCATCAATTTTTCGAGCCTTGTTCAAGCCATTCCAAGCATACCCAAGCATCAAGGATCACGTATTAGGAGGCTTGGTGCACTCGGAGCACGAAGGACCTTTTTCTCTAGCTTTTATCCACCACACTCGCGTCTAGATTCTTCCCTAGCCTCGAGCTAGTGGTGAGTTACTTAAAACACATTCTTGAACTAATCTAGAGTGGTTAATATGATAGATAACAGTTAAAACTTGGAATCTTGCAATTTGATACATTAAAGTCTACTAAAAGACACTTAAATGATGGATAAAAGCTCACATGATGTGTAAATGTTGTAGTATTTGATTTGTGGGATTATTTAGGCCCGATCTACGTTGTGGTAGCTCGGATCACCGTTTAACCCGACTTTGTTAAGATCATAGATCTTGACATAAGCTTGTTTCGGACGGTACAAGGGTTAAAAGGTGAAACTCTACCACACGAGAAACATGAACTTGTGTAAAAGTATTTTTACTTGTAAAAAAGTGTTTAAAACTTGCCGATCTATGTATCTACAAGTGGTATTTTCAAAAGACCAAGCGTCAAAAGGAACCACATGTTCTAAACCGGATCTTACACAAACAAAAGTGATTTTTGTGAACAAACAAGTGTATGGACACTTGTGTAACAAAAGTTTTAACAAAGAAATAATTTTCGTAAAAACCGACTAGAAGTTGTGAAACTTTATATTCTTTGAAAATAAGGTTTTTGAGAAACTAAACTTATTTTTAAAGATAACAAGACTTACTAAATGTGCTAGTAAGTTACTACACAATTTTAGTAAATAACCAAGTTCATGAAATGGAGAAATTAGTGATATTCGTGGATGATTATTGTTGATAAGTGTTGTTGATGATTGTTGACGATTTAAAAGAAAATAAACACATGTTTTGAAAACATGGGAAACCTCCATTTTTAGGGGAAACTCTGCCAAAATTTTTATAAATTTTGATACTTAGAAAAATATAAGTTTTTGAGAAACTTATTCCCTAAAAATGTATTTAAGAGTATTACCAAGGTTTCCCTAATTTTTGGTGATAAGAAATGAGGATTTCTTCAAGAATAAAAATGGATATAAGTATGTATATTTTTGAGAGAAAAATATATATTATTTTATCACCAACTTCTGTGCTAAGTGTATATAGTATGTGTTATACGTGCTAGCGTATTAAGACGTAAAAATACACTAAATACTCATGAGGAGTATAAACATGAAAATACACATACAATATACAAGACACATAATTCGGGTGCAAAGTGCAAAACACAAGATACTTATATTAATTTGCGAAAAATAATATAAGTAAGATACTTAGTTAAAAAAAATATGAAATATTTTTAACACGACAATACGAATACAAAAGTGAGTGACTGAACTTGTGCGACGCAAGTCTAGTGACTAACGTTAAGAAAACGCGTATAGGTTACGACGTTAAATAAGCAAACCCGGTGAAGTTTACGACGCACAGGAACGCAAAGTTGTGAGTTCATGCTCCCCCTTTTCTCTTAACTGTTTTCAGTTTTATAACTTCGGGGGTGAAATACATGTTACAACTATTTTTATGTTTAACAAATGGTATGAATATAAAAAGCACACTTGGTGAGAACGAGTACCAAGTGTGTAGCAATATAAGAATACAAGAAGCGCACTTGGTGAGAACGAGTACCAAGTGTGTTGTGAAATAAGAAAATGAGAAGCGCACTTGGTGAGAACGAGTACCAAGTGTGTTGTGAAATAAGACTATGAGAAGCGCGCTTGGTGAGAAACGAGTGCCAAGAAGGATGCGCTATGAAAAATGATGCGAGGAATCGTGTCACGAATAGGGTACAGAAGCACCATTAATCAACAATATACCTAGACCGCAGAACAAAAGGTTAGATCTAACGGGTGCCGGGCAGCCACACTCTCGATGAGGGCGAGTATCGAGTAGTGCTTTTGTGTCTCAGAATATACCAATTAAATGCCTAAGGTTTGGTGACTTCCTATGTCGTGTCACATGTTAATGGCTTTGCAACCCATTAACAAATCCTGATACATACAGGAATACTTAATTTACATAAAAACTCATACCATTCTAAAACTTGATGAATACTTGAGTACGTGGGGTACTCAAGAAAAGCAGGGATTATACTTGAGTACGTGGGGTACTCTAGAAGAATTTGAATCATACATGAGTACGTGGTGTACGCATGAAACTGGATTTTATGAAAACTCGATTTATTCACAAAATATGTTTTCATACAAAGTATACAAAAGTGCAAAACAAAACGGCATGAATTCACACCAATATTATGTTGACGTTTTTTCCAAAACTCACATGTATTTCAGGTAACTAGGATGGATGTGCGCGTGGTCTCACTTATGCTCGTGGATGTCGCTTGTGTTTGCTTTTAAATAAAGTGTAAACCTTTTAAGACAATGTTTATGATAACTCGCGATGTAAACGCTAATATTTCAAATTATGGTATTTGAAGTTATTTTCATGAGCATGTAGTATGTTTACCTTTCGTATGCAATGAGAACCTTTCATGATCACACCTCGTGCTTCCGCCGCAGAAAGGGGTGTGACAGATTGGTATCAGAGCTGCGATTGTAGTGAACCAGGATTCCTTCTCGAGTCTAGTCTACAATCTCTAGGATCCTATCACGAAAACAATTTTCAAAGAGTTTTCATTGCATAAAACGTCCCGCGACATCCACTACCTGAAACTGACTACACGAGTCTAGAAAAGACACTACGAGACTTAGGGTGCACAGGAGTAGCACTTGTCTTAACTGAGAAATTACTTGCAATTATGTGTGATAATTAGCATATACTAGATGTAGGATGTCACAGGTATACGTGACTTTACCTGCAACGATGGCCCATCTGAAGGAAGAGATACGAGGATGAAACGAACTGTGCGGACTGTGCAAGGAGTTACGTAATTATGGATGCATACATAATTATGGAATTCAGTGCACAGAAATCACAGCAAGTCTTGTCACGTATAGATTCCCTCAGTACAAGCCTACTAAGTACTCTGCTAGAGTAATAATTATTTGATGTTAATTATGTGGTATATACCTGTGAATATATACTACTACTGTCCAGTATGACGACGTCAAAACAAATGCGTAACCCTGCTGTGTTATGTTCTGTCAGAACATGGCACCCAGGAAAGCTGTGAATGCTCGCAATGATGATCAACCTCCTCCTCCCCCACTACCAAAAACTGCTGAAGAGCTGAACGCTCTACTGGAAGAGAGAATCTCTGCTGCTATCGCCCAGTACGAGGCGAACCGTACCCAAGACAGTGGAGGGCCAAGCAGTGCCAGGCGTAACGGACATGGAGATTCGTCCGGTGGAAACGCAGTTCAAGGTAACCTTAGAACAATTTACTAAGCATGAAGAAATTTATGAACGGTCTTTGTTTCATTATTTCTTCGATTGCTCATAAGTGAATTGGTTGGGTTAATTACAGGCTGCACCTTCAAGCAGTTCCTCGACTGCAAACCTATGAACTACGATGGCACTGGAGGAGTAGTAGCCTTTGTGCGTTGGACGGAAAAGACTGAAGCCACAATCCGCATGAGCAACTGTACCGCAGATCAGCAAGTCACTTTTGCTACTGGGCTGTTTGTCGACGAAGCACTGACATGGTGGAATTTGCAAGTTCAAACGCTGGGCGATGAGGCTGCATACGGCATGACTTGGGATGAATTGAAGGAGAAGATGAGAGAGAAGTATTGCTCTCGTGCCGAACTCCAAAGGTTGGAGACAGAGTTCTGGCACTTGACTATGGTAGGAGCTGACATCACTGGGTATACTCGGAGGTTCCATGATTTGTCTAGGGTGATTCCTTACATGGTGACTCCCGAATTCAAGCGCGTTGAACGCTACATTTGGGGATTGGCCCCAGAATTTCGTGGCATGGTGACGTCGGCCAAACCACAAACAATCACTGAGGCTGTAACTCTGGCTGTCAGTCTTACTGAGGATTGTGTTCGTATGGAGAAGTTATCGTTGAACCCAACAGAGAAGACCGAGACACATGTTGAGTCGTCCGGTGACAAGAAGAGAAAGCATTCGACCCTGAATCAAGTAACTCGCAACAACAAGGGTTCCAACAAGAAACGTGACACCAACCCCTCTAAGGAGTCAAAGACTTCGGCCAAAGGATACCAAGGCACCATGCCTAAGTGCCAAAAATGCAAGTATCATCATGATGGAGCTTGTCGCATTCCAAGGTGCGACAAGTGTGGTAGATTGGGTCATCGAACAGAAGACTGTTGGAGTAAGGGAAAGAATCAAAATGGAAACGGTGCTGGTAACAGGAATGATAACGGGAAAGGGCGAAACCAAGGATGCTTCAAGTGTGGAAGCAACGATCATTTCATGAGAGACTGCCCAAAGAAAGACAATGCTCAGGCTCGAGCATTTGTGATTGGAGCAAGGGACGCACGCGAGGACCCTAACGTGGTCACCGGTACGTTTCTAGTTAACAATCACTATGCATCCATATTATTTGACACTGGTGCCGACTATAGTTTCATGTCTGTGGAATTTAAACGTACGCTCGGAATAGAATCTAGTAGATTAGAAGTCCCATATTCCATAGAATTAGCCAATGGAAAACTTGTTGAATCGGGCGAAGTAGTTAGAGGGTGCACGCTAGAACTTGGTGAACGAAGCTTTAGCATCGACCTCTTACCTATTCAATTGGGTAGCTTCGATGTGGTAGTCGGAATGGACTGGCTGTCCAAGAACAAAGCTGAAGTTATTTGTCATGAGAAGATCATTCGCATCCCTTTGGCGAATGATGAAACTCTCATCGTGCATGGAGAAAAACGAGACGCGCCTCTTCGAATCATCAGTTGCATGAAGGCACAGAAGTGCTTAAGGAAAGGATGTGTTGCCTTCCTAGCACACGTTATAGATAAGAAGGCTGAGGAACCGAAACTCGAAGATATTCCTGTGGCAAAGGAATTTCCTGATGTGTTCCCTGAGGATCTGCCAGGACTACCTCCGCAACGACAAGTCGAATTCCGTATAGACTTGGTTCCGGGAGCTGCTCCTGTAGCCAAGGCACCGTATAGACTTGCGCCATCCGAAATGCAAGAACTATCTACACAACTCCAGGAGTTGTTGGATAAAGGATTCATAAGGCCAAGCTTCTCGCCATGGGGAGCTCCAGTTTTGTTCGTGAAGAAAAAGGATGGAACCATGCGGATGTGTATCGATTATAGGGAACTGAACAAACTAACGATCAAGAATCGGTACCCACTACCGAGGATTGACGACTTGTTTGACCAGTTACAAGGGTCAAGCTATTATTCCAAGATCGACCTTCGGTCTGGATACCACCAGCTGAGAATCCAAGAGGAGAGCGTACCAAAGACTGCATTCAGAACACGCTATGGGCATTACGAGTTTCTTGTGATGCCATTCGGGCTGACGAATGCACCAGCGGTCTTTATGGATCTGATGAACCGCGTATGCAAACCATATCTCGATAAATTTGTGATTGTATTTATCGATGATATCCTGATTTACTCTCGGACGAAAGAAGAGCACGAGCAACACCTCAGAACCATCTTGGAGCTACTGAAAAAGGAGAAACTTTATGCAAAGTTCTCAAAATGCGAATTCTGGATTCGCGAAGTACAATTTCTTGGTCACGTTGTGAATGAGAAGGGCATTCATGTAGACCCGTCCAAGATAGAAGCAATAAAGAATTGGGAAGCTCCCAAAACCCCAACTGAGGTTCGCCAATTTTTGGGCTTAGCAGGCTACTATAGGAGATTCATCGAGAATTTCTCCAAAATAGCTCAGCCGCTAACTGCCCTTACTCAGAAAGACAAGAAGTATGACTGGGGTGTTAAACAAGAGGAAGCTTTTCAGCTACTCAAAAACAAGCTATGCGATGCACCAATATTGTCACTGCCCGAAGGCACGGAAGACTTCGTGGTATACTGCGACGCCTCGCGACAAGGACTGGGATGCGTGCTCATGCAACGCCAAAAGGTCATCGCTTACGCTTCAAGGCAACTGAAGGTGCATGAAAGAAACTATACCACTCATGACCTGGAGCTGGGCGCAGTGGTATTCGCCTTGAAAATCTGGCGACACTATCTATATGGTACTCGATGCACAATCTTCACAGATCACAGAAGCCTGCAACACATATTTAATCAGAAGGAATTGAATATGCGCCAGCGGCGATGGGTCGAGCTGCTAAATGATTACGACTGTGAGATTAAGTACCACCCAGGAAAGGCAAACGTTGTAGCAGACGCATTAAGTCGAAAAGAAAGGGTTAAGACCCTAAGAGTTCGAGCGTTAGAAATGACCATTCGAACGAACCTCACTGCACGCATTCGTGATGCACAACAAGAAGCTCTTAAAGGAGAGAACCGTAAAGCTGAATACCTCCGAGGTGCATTGAAGTACATGGCACCAAATGAAGAGGGAGCCTTATACTTCAAGAAGCGTATTTGGGTTCCACTCTATGGTGGCATACGAGAAGTCATCCTTAATGAAGCCCACAAATCGAGATATTCGATCCACCCAGGATCGGGCAAGATGTATCAAGACTTGAAAGAGTACTATTGGTGGCCGAGACTCAAAGGCGATGTTGCTGTCTATGTTGGAAAATGCCTAACCTGTGCTAAGGTTAAGGCCGAATATCAAAAACCGTCCGGCCTACTACAACAACCAGAGATTCCCGTGTGGAAGTGGGAACAAATCTCGATGGACTTCATAACGAAATTACCCAGGACCCCAAGGGGGCACGACATGATATGGGTAATAGTTGATCGGTTGACGAAATCTGCGCATTTCCTGCCAATCCGAGAGAAGGATAGCACTGGAAAGCTTGCAGAAATATACCTAAGAGAAATTGTGGCACGTCATGGAGTGCCTATCTCAATCATTTCAGACAGAGATGGACGCTTTGTCTCAAGAATCTGGCAATCATTTCAGGAAGCCTTTGGATCTCAGTTAGATCTAAGCACGGCATTCCATCCGCAAACAGACGGCCAGAGCGAACGGACTATACAAACGTTAGAAGATATGCTTCGCGCATGTGTCATGGATCTAGGCGGCAGCTGGGATACTCACCTACCCTTAGTTGAGTTTTCCTACAATAACAGTTATCATACAAGCATAAAGGCCGCGCCGTTCGAAGCTCTGTATGGCCGCAAGTGTCGATCGCCCTTATGTTGGGCAGATGCCGGAGATAAACGTATGGTTGGTCCTGAACTTGTTCAAGAGACAACCGACAAGATTGCGCAGATCCGAGAACGCATTAAGGCGGCTCGAGATCGACAAAAGAGCTACGCTGATCCGAAAAGAAAATCAGTAGAATTCGAGGTGGGAGACAAAGTGTTGTTAAAAGTCTCACCTTGGAAGGGCGTAGTCAGATTTGGAAAGCGTGGAAAGCTGAACCCACGATACATCGGACCATTCAGAATCTTGAGAAGAATTGGTACCGTGGCGTACAAGTTGGAGTTACCGGAAGAACTTAATGGAGTACATGATACGTTTCATGTATCCAACCTGAAGAAGAGTCCAACACAAGAAAACGTGATCATCCCGGTGGATGAAGTGCATATTGATGAAGCCCTCCGATTTACAGAACAACCCGTTGAGGTTACTGACTGGAAAGTCAACAAGACTAGGAGGAGCAGTGTGAAACTTGTCAAAGTACGTTGGAGCTCTAAGCACGGACCCGAGTATACATGGGAACGCGAAGACCAGTTCAAAGAAAAGTATCCCCACCTATTCAAGAAGACTCCTGCGAGAGTTAGTTCAACCTGAATTTCGGGACGAAATTCTTTTAACGGGGGGAGACTGTGACAACTGGCACAAAACCGGTAACTTCCGTACATTTTAATTATTATTTAATGACTGCAATTATGAGCTTAAATGTCAACATTGACTGATTAGAAGCTAAGCAAGTGAATTCATGCACGTTGTATACTACAAAATATTGCTTTATGCAAAAACGAGAGCGTTGCGTCAGAAATATTAGTAAACTCACCGGTAAGACACACTGTGTCAACGGAACTGCAGAAAGCAGTCAGACATTAGAATTGAGGCCTAGGTGTAGGTCCTACGACAAAGGTTCATTAAAACCCAAGAGTACATATCAGGGTTTAATTTATGGTCGTTACGAAAGCTAAAACACGCACTAAAAGGCACCCGAAACACACTTTAAGTGCAGAACTAATTATGACAAAACTGCGAAACGAACGTTGGTGGCCGCCCGGATAATATTTAATCCCACAAATATTCTGTTATGATTAAAATTTTATTTTAATCAGGTTCGTGTTGAAAAATAAATTGAAACGCTTAAAAACGTTATTTTTCAAGTTTAAGCGCGTATCGTGAGTTCCTACGCGACACAGTGCTTACACTGCAAAACGCAGACAACGCAGAAAACCTAGGAATATTCCAGGAATATACCAGAAATATGCTAGGAATATGCTAGGAATATTCCAGGAATATGCTAGGAATATGCTAGGAATATTCCAGGAATATGCCAGGAATATGCTAGGAATATTCCAAGAATATGCCAGGAATATGCTAGGAATATGCCATATGGAATGTCTATAAATACCGTGAGATGGCACATATGAACTTTCACACTTCACAACACCAAACAACTCTCCTCTCTCCCTCTAGAAAGCTCACGGCCAAACATCCCTAATCACCCATCAATTTTTCGAGCCTTGTTCAAGCCATTCCAAGCATACCCAAGCATCAAGGATCACGTATTAGGAGGCTTGGTGCACTCGGAGCACGAAGGACCTTTTTCTCTAGCTTTTATCCACCACACTCGCGTCTAGATTCTTCCCTAGCCTCGAGCTAGTGGTGAGTTACTTAAAACACATTCTTGAACTAATCTAGAGTGGTTAATATGATAGATAACAGTTAAAACTTGGAATCTTGCAATTTGATACATTAAAGTCTACTAAAAGACACTTAAATGATGGATAAAAGCTCACATGATGTGTAAATGTTGTAGTATTTGATTTGTGGGATTATTTAGGCCCGATCTACGTTGTGGTAGCTCGGATCACCGTTTAACCCGACTTTGTTAAGATCATAGATCTTGACATAAGCTTGTTTCGGACGGTACAAGGGTTAAAAGGTGAAACTCTACCACACGAGAAACATGAACTTGTGTAAAAGTATTTTTACTTGTAAAAAAGTGTTTAAAACTTGCCGATCTATGTATCTACAAGTGGTATTTTCAAAAGACCAAGCGTCAAAAGGAACCACATGTTCTAAACCGGATCTTACACAAACAAAAGTGATTTTTGTGAACAAACAAGTGTATGGACACTTGTGTAACAAAAGTTTTAACAAAGAAATAATTTTCGTAAAAACCGACTAGAAGTTGTGAAACTTTATATTCTTTGAAAATAAGGTTTTTGAGAAACTAAACTTATTTTTAAAGATAACAAGACTTACTAAATGTGCTAGTAAGTTACTACACAATTTTAGTAAATAACCAAGTTCATGAAATGGAGAAATTAGTGATATTCGTGGATGATTATTGTTGATAAGTGTTGTTGATGATTGTTGACGATTTAAAAGAAAATAAACACATGTTTTGAAAACATGGGAAACCTCCATTTTTAGGGGAAACTCTGCCAAAATTTTTATAAATTTTGATACTTAGAAAAATATAAGTTTTTGAGAAACTTATTCCCTAAAAATGTATTTAAGAGTATTACCAAGGTTTCCCTAATTTTTGGTGATAAGAAATGAGGATTTCTTCAAGAATAAAAATGGATATAAGTATGTATATTTTTGAGAGAAAAATATATATTATTTTATCACCAACTTCTGTGCTAAGTGTATATAGTATGTGTTATACGTGCTAGCGTATTAAGACGTAAAAATACACTAAATACTCATGAGGAGTATAAACATGAAAATACACATACAATATACAAGACACATAATTCGGGTGCAAAGTGCAAAACACAAGATACTTATATTAATTTGCGAAAAATAATATAAGTAAGATACTTAGTTAAAAAAAATATGAAATATTTTTAACACGACAATACGAATACAAAAGTGAGTGACTGAACTTGTGCGACGCAAGTCTAGTGACTAACGTTAAGAAAACGCGTATAGGTTACGACGTTAAATAAGCAAACCCGGTGAAGTTTACGACGCACAGGAACGCAAAGTTGTGAGTTCATGCTCCCCCTTTTCTCTTAACTGTTTTCAGTTTTATAACTTCGGGGGTGAAATACATGTTACAACTATTTTTATGTTTAACAAATGGTATGAATATAAAAAGCACACTTGGTGAGAACGAGTACCAAGTGTGTAGCAATATAAGAATACAAGAAGCGCACTTGGTGAGAACGAGTACCAAGTGTGTTGTGAAATAAGAAAATGAGAAGCGCACTTGGTGAGAACGAGTACCAAGTGTGTTGTGAAATAAGACTATGAGAAGCGCGCTTGGTGAGAAACGAGTACCAAGAAGGATGCGCTATGAAAAATGATGCGAGGAATCGTGTCACGAATAGGGTACAGAAGCACCATTAATCAACAATATACCTAGACCGCAGAACAAAAGGTTAGATCTAACGGGTGCCGGGCAGCCACACTCTCGATGAGGGCGAGTATCGAGTAGTGCTTTTGTGTCTCAGAATATACCAATTAAATGCCTAAGGTTTGGTGACTTCCTATGTCGTGTCACATGTTAATGGCTTTGCAACCCATTAACAAATCCTGATACATACAGGAATACTTAATTTACATAAAAACTCATACCATTCTAAAACTTGATGAATACTTGAGTACGTGGGGTACTCAAGAAAAGCAGGGATTATACTTGAGTACGTGGGGTACTCTAGAAGAATTTGAATCATACATGAGTACGTGGTGTACGCATGAAACTGGATTTTATGAAAACTCGATTTATTCACAAAATATGTTTTCATACAAAGTATACAAAAGTGCAAAACAAAACGGCATGAATTCACACCAACATTATGTTGACGTTTTTTCCAAAACTCACATGTATTTCAGGTAACTAGGATGGATGTGCGCGTGGTCTCACTTATGCTCGTGGATGTCGCTTGTGTTTGCTTTTAAATAAAGTGTAAACCTTTTAAGACAATGTTTATGATAACTCGCGATGTAAACGCTAATATTTCAAATTATGGTATTTGAAGTTATTTTCATGAGCATGTAGTATGTTTACCTTTCGTATGCAATGAGAACCTTTCATGATCACACCTCGTGCTTCCGCCGCAGAAAGGGGTGTGACACCAGTCATTCAAATAGTTCAAATAGTTCAAATAGTTCACATAGATTAAATAGTTCCAATGGTTCAAACAGTTCAAATAGTTCACATAGACCAAATAGTTCCAGTGGTTCAATAGTTCAAATAGTTCAATAGCTCCGGTGGTTCAATAGTTCAAATCATTCACATAATTCAGATAGTTCTGGTGGTACAAATAGTTCAATATAAACCATAGCGTTCGTTTTTAGGAAACTCGAAATCGTTTAGCACATATGAATCACCCCAAAACAATTGAAAACGGTAAAACAGGGGACTATATACTAACTTAAAGTGCAAAGTATCCTCGATCTAATGAACTTAACGAAGCTCAGGCAAACCAAGGAAATAAAGTAGCACCTAGTAATCGGATCGCTAAGTATCGACACCTAAATCGGAAGATTGGGTAGAATGAGGTCTCGTAAACCAAATAAGTATAGGAACTCATGTGGTATGGTTTAACAAAGCCTACATTCCAAATCGGAACCTATCCTAAGTGCTTATGACCCGTTACGACCCATTAAGTTACGCTACTTTAACGCGTCGTTTCGCGCAAATGCGCGTTTGAGACACCTAACTAGTCCTATGACAAGTATTATATGCCCTAATGTGTTTAAATATATTGCATAATCAGTTTAAGTGACAAAAATTAAGTTACATATGCTTGAAATCAAATTATGCATGAAAAGGGCATTGATCATTTTCCTAAGGCATATAAACTACCTATCATACAACTAATTAAACTAAATGACCATAAGGTATAACCTCAGAAGGTTATTCCCTATACAACTATGGTCACAATGTATGCTTGGTCAGATCCTAAAGATTGACCAAACGGGTCGGGTTCGAAAGTCTAAGCAGTGGTTTAGACCGCTTGACTTACGACCCTATATAAGCACTAGGCTAAAAGTGACAAGTTAACATGTTAAAACATGTTTAACTAAGTTAGAAAACAGGTTTGATATCAAAACAAAGTGTTTTGATACCTGAAAATAGCTTCGTTGCAAAATACGCATAAACACGTACTTTGACTGAAACTTTGACTTGTCACTTCGACTAATCAACGTGGTAATCAGTAGGTATAGTCACAAGGGACTATAACCATCGTGATTACTCTCACGTTGCAAAGTTCAAACGAACTTTGTGTTGACCAATTCATGGTCAAAGAAGAAAGTAAAACACTGTTTGACTTTCATGCTTGAAAAGCATAAAAAGCATGAAAGAAGCTTACAAAAGGTCCAAGCAATGAAGATTTGAACTCAAAATTCTCAGGTATGAAGCTTCATAAGTGAGAGCTTCAACTTAGAGAAGAATTGAGATCAAATGGTGTGAAGAAAGCAAATGAAGCAAGTGGGTATTCATAGAAAGTCTTGAACTCTTAGGATCTCGACAAGTGTTTTGCAAGAATCAATGCTCAAATCCAACCATACACTTGTGGAACATGGTTTAGTAAACAATGGGAGCTCCAAAACTAGTTCATAGTATTGAAAAAGTTGCATAAAAGACCCCCAAGTTCAAGCTAGATGCTGAAAAATGGATTTTCTGCCAAAAGTAGATCGTGGCGTCGCGCCACGGCACCACCCCTTTGGGGTCGCGCTACGCCACCACACCCCATAACCAAAAAGTTTTGAAAACTGGCAAAAATGGTCCCTGCAGTACGTTTAAGCCATTTTCGACGCGTTGAAACCCCGTTAACCCATTTTCAAGGCTCTACAAGGATGTTAAAGCATAGGGGACTTGAAACATGCTTGAAATTATCTCGGATGCCGATTCGTTTGGTCGTACGGTTGCGTTATTCGGTTAATTACGATGAAAACTCGAACGGACGCGAAAACGATCCAAATTACGCGACGAATGGTATTTTTGCATTCTAGTCATTAAAACAAAATATTTTAATGATTACAAAAATTTTTGGATGTCCGGATATGTTCAGAACGTAAGATATGCGTGAAAATGCAAACTTATGAACTTTTTGACACTTTTAGCCCTTGTTTAATCAAAAAGTTTATTTTCGCATACCGAACTCCTCAAAGCCTATTTCTAAGCTATGTAAAGGATAGTTATTGTATGTTTAGCTTATGATCAAGTTCCGGAATGTTCGTTACTATACAAATCGGCATAGTTTCGTAGTTTGACGCAAATAGTCCCTGCGATTGAATAAACTTGTTTTCGACACACTAAACCCTCCAAAACTTATTTCTAAGTTATGTAAAGGTTTTTAAGGTATGTTAAGCCTATGTCACTATTCCGGAGTGTTTGTCGCTTTAAACTGATTACGTTTACATATCAGTTCGCGTATAACTTTCCAGAAAGCGATTTAAAGCCCGAAATTGAACAAGAATTGATATGTGCAAATGATATACGTATTTATACAAATCCCAAGTATGAAACACAAGATTTCATTGGTTTTATATTTGTATGATGGTCGTAGAGGCACAGATGTCACAGTCTCCCCTACTTTAGGAAATTTCGTCCCGAAATTTATTCGTAGGAGTTCTGTTTGTAATGTTGTGCTAAACAATCGTCTTGTAGGGAATCTAGGGCATCATATATTTGCATAGAGTAACCCATCAGGGATTTCCATGCAAGGCGTAACTTTACTGTTCCCTGGTGGGTGCTTCCTTAGATAAAGTAGGAGGTGGGAACGAGTAATTTGATTAATGATAAAGATCAAACTTACCAGTAGTTCTGTGGGTATCCCTTATGAATCTAACTATTAAGACAGAAGGACCTTGTAAGGATTTATATTTCATATCTCCTGTGGAATATTCTTCAGAAGCGAGAATGAATGGATGATTCATTTTCTCCAATGGATTCTTCGTCAGATATGGAGATGAAAGATGATTAGGTTATTCATTTCCAATGGGTATTTCTTTAAAAGCGTAAATGAATGGATAATTCATTTTCTCCAATGGATGCTTTTATTAGAAACGGAAATGAAGGAATATAGAAAAGGATATTCATTTCCTCTGATGGATATTTCTTCAGAAGTGAAAATGAATGGATGATTTATTTTCCTCAGTGGGTACCTCATCAGAAGTAGAAATGAATGATTATAGAAAAAGATATTCATTTCCTCCAATGGATATTTCTTCAGAAGTGAAAATGAATAGATATTTATTCAGAAGTGAAAATGAATGGATCGGTCGGCTGGCAAGTCAACAAGTCAACAGTTAAATGAATTGCAAAGAAAGAATGCTTTGGTTCGGTTAGCTAGTCGTTCGGTCAACTAGCCGATCGGCTGACATTCAACAAATCATGAACAGCAACAGTAACCATTCTATCAACTTTTTCGATCATAAAATTTTAGATTTCTTTTAAATGGCTTTAAATTTAGATCTGAAAATTTGTAGGATTTTAGAACAAAGGTTTTCGCATAACATATCCAAAAATCAGCAATTTTGAACTGTTAAAACCCGTTTAATTTGACGATTTTCAGATAAAAACGTGAATAAGATGTAAAAGTGAAGAAGTTTTGACAAATCTGTATGAATTTGACTCTGAATCTGCTGAATTCGTGTGCGAAATTGTGTTTGATCCGTGCAATCGAGCTCCTGCTCTGATACCACTTGATAGGACCGGTTTTCAACTCCGTAACGATTGCGTATCGACACATGTGACGTGCGGAATCCGTACACGTTCGTGGACCGAACACGAGAACGTACTAAATCTGTGATTCTATTCAAAGATATGAAATTGTACAATCACTTGAATCACCTTTTGCACTTTCTCTCTCTAGACTCTCTCTCTAGATCCAAAGCTCTCCAAACTCCAAATGTTCAAAAGTCTCCAAAAGTTCTAAATGAGAAACCTAATGGTTCTATTTATAGGCCAAGGTGATAAGGAAGGTTTCCTTATTTACAGAAATGCCACCTTGCCTTTTCTATTAAAATATTACAATACAAGCCTAGATTTCTTCAGTTTCAGCTATGGACTGAATTGACGGAGGCGATAGACATATATGCACCAACAGACTCCCCCTTGGATATTGCCGCAGTCAATCCGCAGTCAAACTCGTAGCGACTTATCTTTCTCTCCCTCTGAGTCTTCTTGAAATCTTTATCACGTTTTCAGTAATCATAGACGCCCTCTTTCTTGAACAGTATCCCCGTGGATCTGTCTTCAGCTTCAACTGCTCCTCCTTTCAGTAGACTCTTTCTTCAGACTCCGCCTTTCGTCAAGCTTCCGTGCTTTTGGGATCGACACCTGGATTTTAAGTTATAAGCTCCTTCAGGATAGTTTCCTGGCTCCTTGAATGCATGCTTCCGTTTGCGTTGAGCTCGTCTTCGGACTCCCCCTTAGACTCGGCTGTCGGGATCGTAGTCTGGAATAGTATCTGCAACTCTCAAACACTTATAAGTAACATCTTTTTGAACATCCAGGATTGAAAATCCTGGCTCTCTCAGCATAAGCTAAAATATTTTTACAATGAAAGCTTTTTCGGTTGACCAGGAATCGTAACCTGGCTCTATTAAACTTTCCAAATCAAGATCCTAGCTCTAAGATATAATAATATGAATATATCCAGAAATACTTGATTCTCTCTATCTCTATCAACAAACTTAAAAGATTTGGCAGTTTCAGCGAACAGGATCGGAAACTGGCTCTATTCAACTGATTTTAACAATTTAAGCATCCAAATCCCTCATAGTTAATCATCCAAGTCCAAATTAATGACCTTGGAGATCTCACAAACTGTTTTTGATTTTTGATTTAAAATTTTCAAGTTTCAAATTAATGAACTTGTTTTATGTTCAGAAACACGATCAGCGTACTTAGATTTTGAAACTCAGCTCTCGGACATCAGTTGTCGAAAATAAAGCAGAAATCAAAATCTCTTTGTATTTTTCTGAAACATAAAGCAGTAAAGAAATATTTACAAACATATTTACAAACAATATTTTTGTTTGAGTTCGCGTCAGAGAATCATATCAGTTTATGACAAATCACTAGCACCGTTGAGCTTTAAACACTTTAAGTTCTAAACGATTCACTTAGATTGTCAATATATTGATCCACTTAAATTTTTACACAAAGTTCAATTGATTCGAGATATGATATTTGTGTTTTAAGGACTTAAACTTATTCGCGTGTCACACCTCAGAATATACTCCCGTATCCAGACTCCTATATTCAGTCTTACAGGTGAATGTACACTAATGATATCTGTAAACGGGTAATGCGAGACCATGAGAGCTCAGGTTAGAACTTCCGTTCAGACAAAGAGATGATGGCTCGACTTTCGATGTGTCCCGTTTGGGGATCTTTTCTTCAACAGCACATGATTAGCATTTTTCAATGTTTCATCATTTTTTATGCTGAGGGTGGGCTTTATGATTAAAGCAGTGCAGAGTATTATACGAGGACTAGGCTACCCCAGATATCATCACGTACAAAGACCTAGTATGTCAGAAATAGAAAGCCCTTGAAACAAGATTTCAGGGCTTACCTATATATCCGAGAGATGTTCCCCACGAGATAAGTAAGTATTGATATTTAGGTTTATATCTCGAAAACAATCTACTAAGCGTGTAAAAACCTACTGGCATATCATTAAAGAGACCGTTTATCACATTTAACTTTCCAATTCTTTAGCGTACTGTGATTGTCTACTGATGTACTATCATTTCCTCTTTTTACACAAAAACTCAATTTTGAATTTTATCATGTTTTTGGCTTTTTCAAATTTTCTAATGTTTTTGTATTTTCTAAAATTTTTACTCCCCCTAGAATTCAAAACATTTAAAGAAAATTTGATAACCGATGCGGATAGCTTCGTCTCGCCATCCATTTTCTGTATCTCATGCTCTGTTTTACAGAAAATATAACATGTAAAGCAGTAATTACCCCCATGATTTACAACACATTGATATTTTACAGTTTGAAAACCGTTTTTCAATCTTGTGAAATTTAATCATGTTTGTTCAGCCGTGAGGGTTTCGATGTATTCACTCAACATTATTATTATTATTATTATTATTATTATTATTATTATTATTATTAAATTTTTGGATTTTTGACAAACTTATAAACAAACATAATTTTGATTTTTCAAATTTTTGACACAATAAAAACATATTTTTGGTTTTTAAAATTTTTCAATTTTAGGGTTTTTGAAATATGGTTTATTTATATATAGAAACGAACAAACTCCCTGATTTCAGACACAGGGATCAGCAGCCTCGTCTCCTCGTGCCAGGCTGCTTCCTTCGCTGATTTTGCTTTCATCTTCTTTCTGAAGCACCTGCACATTCATTGTATTTAATTACTTGAACAAGTTAGCCCAGGTCTGTTTGACCTTAGGCATTTCAACACAATACGTTTCATTCAACTTCGGAAAATTTTTATCATTCTTCACAAATGAAGTTTCATTCCGATTATCACTCATATAAACCGTTTGTTTCTTTTCCACCCAAGTTTGTCCTTTAGACGCATTTCTCTTGTAAAAGTGAGAATCATTTTTAGCATTTTGATTTTGAACAACAACTTTTGGATTCCAAAACTGATTTGGTTTTGTTGCATCAACAGTTGTTTTCCAACTTTGTGTTGTTCTTAATCTGGATGTCACCGGTTTCCATGTTTGTTGTGAGTCAGCCTTTGACATTTTTGGCTTCCATGTTTGCTTTGATTCAAACTTGGTTGATTTCTGATTCACAACATCAGACTTCTTTTTCGTTTCAACACCAACAGGTTTAAGATTTGGACAATTTCGACTGAGATGTCCAATTTGATCACACTTAAAGCATGTTCTCTTGGACACATCTTTAACTTGTTGTTGTTGCTTTTTCTTTTGAGTATAGAACTCTTCATTAGACTGTCGTCTAAATTGGAGTTCTTTCTCTTCTTCAGAACTTGTTCCGTGAACAAAGTTCATCTTTTGTTTATAGTTTGGCATTTCATTTCTTTTCCAATTTTGTTTCTTTTTATAACCCAACCCAGCCTTCATGTTTTTCTTTTTGTAACCAGGTTTGTTATAAAAAGTTTTCTTGCCTTTTCCAGCAAACTTTGAAATTTCAGACTTTTGAATCTCTACCTGTCACACCCCCAAAATCCACACGCGGAGTATCACCGCTTGGGAGCGTGACTGACCAGGATCAAGCCACCAATCATATTGAACATAGCATATAATAATTAAAGTAGTTCATAAAAATCCAACTCAATACAATTGATGTTCAAACCAAACGTAGTTTTAGTAGCGGAAGCATAATATGAAAACCCAATGTATGTAATAAGTTCAAGTGTTATAAAGTTTAACATGGCATCCACGATCCATGCTCCACAACGACCTGCTCCTCCATATGCAAGCTCCATATGTACCTAAGGTCCTGCAAGGCATGCAGCAGAGAGTCAACAACTAGTTGAGCGAGTTCACAGAAAGTAAGTACGTAATGGTACTTCGTATGTTCATTAATGGGGGCTTCCCATGTATGTATGTACTACTAGTGGGGGCTTCCCGTGGTTACAGTTATCACTAATGGGGGCTTCCCATATTTATCCTAACTAGACTATTTGCAACCATGAGTGTTCTTCTTAACCCGAGAACAGGAATACGTACAAGGTCACGTAGGTTTTATGTGAGTGCCCTTCCCCGAGGACAGTGGTACGTGTCACACCCCCAAAATCCACCTGCGGAGTATCACCGCTTGGAGGCGTGACATGACCAGGATCAAGCCACCAATCATATTGAACATGTAAATATGTATAGTAAAAGTTATCCATCAATACGAAAGGTGTATATCAAAACCAACATAGTTAAGTATAGCGGAAGCATTAATGTAAAAACCCAATCATAAGTATTAATGTATGAAATGACATAAGTAATCACGATCCATATGCCCAAAACGACCTGCTCCTCCTTGTGCAAGCTCCATAAAGTACCTAAGGTCCTGCAAGGCATGCAGCAAATAATCAACAACTAGTTGAGCGAGTTCACAGAAAGTAAGTTCATAATAGTAATGCGCAAGTTCATCTAGTGGGGGGCTTCCCATTCAAGTATATACTACTGGTGAGGAATTCTCACATTTATCCTTTATAATGGGGGCTTCCCATTTTGGTACTTACTAGACTATTTACAACCATGTGTTCTTCTTAATCCGAGAACAGGAATACGTACAAGGTCACGCAGGATTTACGTGAGTGCCCTTCCCCGAGGACAGTGGTACGCGTGGGGTTACGTAGGATTTATGTAAGTGTCCTTCCGACCCGGAAGACAGTAGTGGGTATTAGGTTACGCAGGATTTACGTAAGTGTCCTCCCGACCCGGGAGACAAGGGTAGATACTAGTTTACGTAGGTTTTACTTAAGTGTCCTGACTATCCTGAGGACGATGGTCTATAGTCTAGTGATTGCGTAAGTACGAGTAATCATTCCATATCAAACATTCCAACCCAATTCCCAACCCGGGAATCCCATGCCTTGGCTGTGTGAACTCACCTTGGTTTGCTCGGCAGATACACAAAAAGAGAGGGTTCTTGAACTAACAGTGGTCAACCACGTCCTAACAGGGTTACCACACAAGTCAGGTTTTGACTCAAGTAATGCACGTATGTATCACAGCAACACGTATAGCACGTAAACAGTCAAAGCATAACAATGCAATCATACTTGTGCGTCTAAACGATTAGCTCAAATGTAAACGGCCCAACATGTTGTGCGATCCACAACATGTTGTGCGATCCAACATGTACCGGCCCAAATAGTAACACATAACAGCCCAATAACATCACCAAATAACAATCTTGTGCGATCCGGATGGGCAGGCCCGATCCAGGTTGCTTGTGCGATCAGCTTAAATTAACCAGCCCAATTCACTCATCCGGCCCAACAGTTAATGGACATAACACTTGTGCGATCCAATTAAATCAGCCCACTATACACATACGGCCCACATAATTTAAACAGACAACATCTTGTGCGATTCATTTATTCTTGTGCGACAGAGTTGGGTTGTGCGATCAGTGTGGGCTTGTACGATCCAGTCATCTTGTGCGGTCCGTATTAGCCCAGTCCAGCATGCATGTCCGGCCCAACACATGGCAGCTTGTGCGATCCAAGGGGATCTTGTGCGAGTGGGCAACCGCTTGTGCGATTGGCGCTTTGTGCGGCCGGCTTGCTTGTGTGATTGGTTAATTATTTCCGGATTTCATGTCATTCGGTTACAATCAATATTGAATCTAGCCAATCAGTTACAACGTTTCCAAGTTTATCCTATCAATTAACAGTTTCTCTTTCAAGCAATCATCGATCAAATGGGTTTTTCATCATCAAAATTCTCATGAACCCTAATCAACACCAAATCATGAACAATACTCATAACACCTAAACATAATCATCTAAGGGTTTTAAATCATCATGCAACACTTCATATTCGACCCTAAGCAACCCGATTTCACAAACATAAAGCCGATTAACACATAATCACATCACAGCCGATTTATATATATATTCGTACATCCGATTCTAAGTTAAGATCATAAGTTACATTCACGTATTTTGACCAGCCCAACAATCATCATATAAACATCAACAGAAATCAAACATCATCAACTCGCATGCAAGGCATAGCAACATCAAATCGGTTTAGCTTAATATCACATATACGATCCTAATCGGCTTTAATAAAATCATGTAATCACAACATCATTTAACAAGATATCAATATCAAACACTAACCGATATCAAAGAGGGTGAACAAGAATCGATCCAACTTGTGCCGTCGGGTTCCAAGCAAAACGAGAGAGAGAGAAAGTCGTCTAGGGTTTTGTGTGTTTTGAAGTGTTTTGTGAAAGTGAGAGGATTACAAGCACACCAAGTGTTATGCGTGTGAGGAGGGTGGGCCGAACCCAATCATGGGCTGCCCTTTTGGTCCGTGCACAACCAATGCGGCCCAATGGCCTTGTGCGATCGAGTGGTGTTGTGCGTTCGGATCATGTTGTGCGGTTTGGGCTCGCTTAACATACATACATACACATATTACACAATGCACATAATAACGTAATCACATAATTATTCAATTAATAACGTTCTCATAACCACGTATCGTTACACAAAGTAGGTCTAAAGTTCGAGTTGTCACATTATCCCCAACTAAAAAGAAATTTCGTCCCGAAATTTGGTACGCACTCACTGAGGAAGCTAGGTAGATTCAATCGTTCACTGGTTTTTCCTGGGGTGTCACATCCTCCACCCGTTGACCTGGAATTTCATCCCGAAATTCCGAAGTAGTAGCTTCAGCCTCAGCAGTGGTTGCATTGGTTCCGAATAACTGGGGGTACTTTTCTGTCATCTGGTCTTCGCGTTCCCAGGTGTACTCTGGGCCACGTTTGGAGTTCCAACGTACTCGAACAAGAGGGATTCTCTTGTTTTTGAGGACCTTTACATCCCGGTCCGTGATTTCAACTGGTTCCTCGACGAACTGCAACCGCTCGTCGATAGTAAGTTCTTTGAAAGGAATGATAAGGGTCTCATCTGACAGGCACTTCTTCAGATTCGACACGTGAAAGACGTTGTTAACTGCACCGAGTTCAGCTGGTAGGTTTAGCTTGTAAGCCACCTTGCCTATTTTCTCAATGATTTCGAATGGTCCGACGTACCGCGGATT
The DNA here is from genome assembly GCF_002127325.2 of Helianthus annuus. Classification (NCBI taxonomy): domain Eukaryota; kingdom Viridiplantae; phylum Streptophyta; class Magnoliopsida; order Asterales; family Asteraceae; genus Helianthus; species Helianthus annuus. Next base: position 87,353,284 of record NC_035448.2, read on the forward strand.
TAGTTTGCCCCGCTTGCCAAAACGAACCACACCCTTCCAGGGTGAGACTTTAAGTAAAACCCGGTCCCCGACCTGAAATTCCAAAGGCTTTCTACGCTTGTCCGCGTAGGCTTTCTGACGGTCGCGTGCTGCCGCCATGCGTTGTCGTATCTATGCAATCTTTTCTGTGGCGTCCACTACAATCTCTGGACCCGTGATCTGACTATCCCCCACCTCTGCCCAACAGAGAGGTGACCGGCATTTACGCCCGTACAATGCCTCGAATGGTGCGGCTTGAATGCTGGTATGATAACTATTATTATATGAGAACTCCACCAAAGGGAGATGTTTTTCCCAGCCGTTGCCGAAATCTATAACGCATGCCCGAAGCATGTCTTCAAGAGTTTGGATCGTTCGCTCAGACTGCCCATCCGTCTGAGGATGATATGCTGTGCTCATGTCTAATCGTGAGCCGAAAGATTTATGCATCGCTTGCCATAGCTCTGACGTGAATCGTGCATCGCGATCCGAAATGATGGATGTGGGCACCCCGTGCCTCGAAACAACTTCTTTGAGATAGATGTCTGCGAGAGTGGAGAACTTATCCGTTTCCTTTATAGCTAGGAAGTGTGCAGACTTGGTGAGTCGATCCACGATCACCCATATGGTATCATTCCTAAGCTGGGATCTAGGTAGGCCTGTAACGAAATCCATGGAAATTTCTTCCCATTTCCATTGAGGTATCTTAGGCTGCTGAAGTAGGCCAGCTGGTTTCTGATATTCAACCTTGACTCTCGCACAGGTCAAGCATTTTCCAACGTACGTAGCGATGTGGGCCTTCATGCTAGGCCACCAATAAGTGGTTCTGATGTCGTGGTACATTTTGTCCGACCCTGGATGTACCGAATAGTGAGACTTGTGAGCTTCATCCATTACAAGTTCGCGTAGACCGCCATAAAGTGGGACCCAAATACGCCCCGTTACATAGTAGGCGCCGTCTGCCTTCTGTTCCATTCGTTGTCGTGAGCCGCGTAAGGCTTCAGCTTTGACATTTTCGGGTTTCAATGCTTCTACCTGAGCATCTCGTATCTGTGCAGGAAGGCTAGACTGAATCGTAAGCTGTAGTGCTCGCACGCGCCGTGGTAGAGTGTCTTTCCGACTGAGGGCATCAGCCACAACATTGGCCTTGCCTGGATGGTACTTGATAGCGCATTCGTAATCGTTCAGTAATTCAACCCATCGCCGTTGACGCATGTTAAAATCCTTCTGCTTAAGGATATGCTCGAGACTCCTGCGATCGGTGTAAATCGTGCACTTGGTACCGTACAGGTAGTGTCGCCATATCTTAAGGGCGAAAACAACAGCTCCCAGCTCTAAATCGTGCGTCGTGTAGTTTCGTTCGTGAATCTTAAGTTGGCGCGAGGCGTAAGCAATGACATTGTCGCGCTGCATTAACACACATCCAAGACCCTGGATGGATGCATCACAGTAGACCACAAAGTCGTCCGTGCCCTCTGGCAATGAGAGGATAGGTGCACTGCAAAGTCTATCCTTTAAGTGCTGAAAAGCAGTTTCCTGGGGGTCTCCCCAACGGTAGGTGACACCCTTCTGTGTCAGTAGTGTAAGCGGCTGAGCAATCTTTGAGAAGTCCTTAATAAACCGTCTGTAGTAACCCGCCAAACCCAAGAATTGGCGTATTTCCGTTGGAGTACGTGGTGCAGGCCAGTTTCTGATCGAGTCTACCTTGGATGGATCGACATGGATCCCATCCTTGTTCACTACGTGGCCTAGAAAGTGGACTTCACGAAGCCAGAAGTCACATTTCGAGAACTTAGCGTACAGCTGTTCCTTCCGTAGGAGTTCCAAAATAAGACGTAGATGCTGCTCGTGCTCCTCCTAACTCTTGGAGTAGATCAGAATGTCATCGATGAAGACAATGACGAACTTGTCAAGATAGGGCTTGCACACCCTGTTCATAAGATCCATAAATACGGCAGGCGCGTTTGTTAACCCGAACGGCATGACAAGAAACTCGTAGTGACCGTAGCGAGTTCTGAATGCAGTTTTGGAGACGTCCTCCTCCCGGACTCTTAGCTGATGATAACCAGACCTCAAGTCTATCTTGGAATAGTAACACGACCCTTGCAACTGGTCGAATAAGTCGTCGATGCGCGGAAGAGGATAACGGTTCTTCACCGTCACCTTGTTGAGTTCACGGTAGTCGATGCACATTCTGAACGTACCGTCTTTCTTTTTCACAAATAGTACTGGAGCTCCCCATGGCGAAGAGCTTGGACGAATGAAGCCCTTTTCCAAGAGCTCTTGTAGCTGCTTTGACAGTTCTTCCAGTTCTGATGGAGCTAGACGATACGGTGCGCGAGCTATGGGTGCTGCTCCTGGAGCGAGCTCGATTTGAAATTCGACCTGACGGTAAGGCGGTAAGCCAGGTAAGTCTTCAGGAAACACCTGAGGGTAGTCGCGTACTACTGGAACATCCTCCAGTTTCTTTTCCTTCACTGACGCGTCTGAAACGAGTGCCAAGATTGCGGTGTGACCCTTCCGCAGACACTTCTGAGCCTTCAAGAAAGAGATGATGCCAACCACTGCACCACTCTTGTCGCCTTGGACTTCGAGAGGTTTTTGACCAGAACGTGGAATGCGAATAATCTTCTCACTACATAAGATCTCTGCCTGATGCTGGGATAACCAATCCATCCCTACGACGATATCGAAACTTCCCAAGACTATGGGAATAAGGTCGATGGAGAAAACCTGACCGGCTAAGACAATGCTACAACCCCTGACTACTTGCGTGGCTTCTAAACTCTTACCATTAGCTAGTTCTACGACGTGTTTGGTGTTTAGGGGTGTTGACGCACGTTTTAACAATTTACTGGCTTTCACAGAAATATAACTTGTATCCGCACCCAAATCAAATAAAACAGTAACACAAATATTGTCGAGGAGAAACTTACCCATAACCACATTGGGATCGTTCATTGCATCTCCTCGTCCTAACACGAAAGCTCGACCCCTTGCCTCGTTAACATTGTTGTTGTTTCCCCCGTTGTTGTGCCCGTTGCCCTGGTTATTGTTGTTGTTGCGGTTCGGGTTCTGGTTCAACTGAGGACAATCGCGTTTGAAATGACCTTCAGCCCCACACTGGAAACATCCCCGGTTTCCACGCTGTGGCTGCTGCTGCTGTGGGTTCTGTGGAGCTGGTTGTTGCGGTTGCTGGTTCTGATTTGCAGGCCGTGGGCTCCTACAGTCTTTGGCCTCGTGACCCATCTTGAGACATCTTTGACAACGACCCTTGTTGCACTGGCCGCTGTGATGCCTGTTGCAGTTGTGACACTTAGGGTGAAACCCTTGATACCTTCTCTGTCTATGACCACCAGAGGATTGCTGACCAGGACTCTGGTAGTGATCAGTCTTCTGCTGCTGAGCTTGGGATTGAACTGTTGCTGAACCTTTGCTTGAATCCCCATCCCACTTTCTTTTGTTGTCACTGGGTGTAGTGGGAGTAGCGGCTGAAGTGGTAGCACTGGTGCGTTTGGGCAACTTGTTCTGATCCACCGCTTGATCCGTGAGGCGATGAGCAAGACGCTGGATGTCTTGGATGTTATCGAGGTTAGCCGACGTAACGTGGCTCTGAATTTCTGAGGCTAGACCCTTGAGGTACAACTCGATGCGCTTGATCGGAGGGTCTACCATGGTAGGACACAAAATAGCCAGTTCGTTCGATCGCTTCGTGTATGCTTCTATCTCTGACCCCGTCATCTTCAAATGATAAAACTCATTTTCCAGCTTGTGAATGTCGTCACGCGTGCAGTACACACGCTTGATGAGTTCCTTGAAATCGTTCCAGGGTGTGGCGTTAGCAGCTGCCAACCCTAAGATCTGAACTTGGGCGTTCCACCAAGTTAGTGCTATTCCTTCTAGCGTGCCAGTGGCGTATTTCACCCTGCGAGCCTCAGGGCATTCACACATCTCGAACACAGACTCGAGCTTCTCAAACCAGTGGAGGAGTCCCACTGCCCCCTCTGTGCCGCTGAAGGTACTTGGATGACAGTCCATGAAGTTCTTAAAGGTGCAAACTTGCTGCTGCGCTGGTTGACCTATTGTGTACGAATAGGACAAAGTTTAAATACGAGGGCTAGTTTAGGAGTGTAGGATCTAAAGATCCTAGCGTAAGTTATGACTACAGGATATACTACCTGCTTGAGCAGCTGCAAGTGCCGCAGCAACTTGAGCTTGAACGAGAGCCTCTAGCTGGGCTTGAGTCATGTTAATTCGTCCAGACATGATCTTCATAGTAAAAGTAACGTAAGTGAGAGTGGTTCGCGAGTAGGGCGATGACAGAAAAGTGTAAGCACGTAGGTGTTCTCATGTAATAAAGTCATGTGTATCTAAGCGTAATGCGAGCAAAGTTCTATATAGTTCTAGCATACAGGCAATAAACATAAACCTTATTACCTAGGATGTCGAGTCTTGCACGTGGAGCGATGCGTCGTTGTGGATCGTTGAGAGCACTGTTCTGGTTATAGTCTGGTTTTAATAAAAACGTTTTCCCATATTAAAACCAAGTTCTCTATAACCAATGGCTCTGATACCAATCTGTCACACCCCCAAAATCCACCTGCGGAGTATCACCGCTTGGAGGCGTGACATGACCAGGATCAAGCCACCAATCATATTGAACATGTAAATATGTATAGTAAAAGTTATCCATCAATACGAAAGGTGTATATCAAAACCAACATAGTTAAGTATAGCGGAAGCATTAATGTAAAAACCCAATCATAAGTATTAATGTATGAAATGACATAAGTAATCACGATCCATATGCCCACAACGACCTGCTCCTCCTTGTGCAAGCTCCATAAAGTACCTAAGGTCCTGCAAGGCATGCAGCAAATAATCAACAACTAGTTGAGCGAGTTCACAGAAAGTAAGTTCATAATAGTAATGCATAAGTTCATCTAGTGGGGGGCTTCCCATTCAAGTATATACTACTGGTGAGGAATTCTCACATTTATCCTTTATAATGGGGGGCTTCCCATTTTGGTACTTACTAGACTATTTACAACCATGTGTTCTTCTTAATCCGAGAACAGGAATACGTACAAGGTCACGCAGGATTTACGTGAGTGCCCTTCCCCGAGGACAGTGGTACGCGTGGGGTTTACGTAGGATTTACGTAAGTGTCCTCCCGACCCGGGAGACAAGGGTAGATACTAGTTTACGTAGGTTTTACGTAAGTGTCCTGACTATCCTGAGGACGATGGTCTATAGTCTAGTGATTGCGTAAGTACGAGTAATCATTCCATATCAAACATTCCAACCCAATTCCCAACCCGGGAATCCCATGCCTTGGCTGTGTGAACTCACCTTGGTTTGCTCGACAGATACACAAAAAGAGAGGGTTCTTGAACTAACAGTGGTCAACCACGTCCTAACAGGGTTACCACACAAGTCAGGTTTTGACTCAAGTAATGCACGTATGTATCACAGCAACACGTATAGCACGTAAACAGTCAAAGCATAACAATGCAATCATACTTGTGCGTCTAAACGATTAGCTCAAATGTAAACGGCCCAACATGTTGTGCGATCCACAACATGTTGTGCGATCCAACATGTACCGGCCCAAATAGTAACACATAACAGCCCAATAACATCACCAAATAACAATCTTGCGCGATCCGGATGGGCAGGCCCGATCCAGGTTGCTTGTGCGATCAGCTTAAATTAACCAGCCCAATTCACTCATCCGGCCCAACAGTTAATGGACATAACACTTGTGCGATCCAATTAAATCAGCCCACTATATACATACGGCCCACATAATTTAAACAGACAACATCTTGTGCGATTCATTTATTCTTGTGCGACAGAGTTGGGTTGTGCGATCAGTGTGGGCTTGTACGATCCAGTCATCTTGTGCGGTCCGTATTAGCCCAGTCCAGCATGCATATCCGGCCCAACACATGGCAGCTTGTGCGATCCAACATCCCTTGTATGGCTTCTTAGTTGGTGGTGCTGTCACCTGGCTAGGTCCCGCTTGATTTGGAGCAACTGCTGGAAGATTCTTTGAAGCTTTACGCTTCCTTGATTTTCGTGAAGGCTTGGCTTTCGTTTCCTTTGGTGTCTCTTGGGTGGTTTCATCCTTGAGGCGAGTCATGGTAATAGCTAAGTCAACGGTCCTCTGGAGTACCACGCCTATTTGTTGGGAAATTGTAGTAGCCCGTTCGGACATCTGAGTGTCGTTGCAATGAAGAGGCATCCTAAAGATAATGGAAGACATGGAAGGAAACAGGTGAGATGTTATCGGATGATCAAAACAGAGTGTTTAAATATCTCAACAACGCATAAAGATTATGATCATTTGTTTGTTACCTAAGGCAAATAAATGACACGGTGACTAATCAAAGTAAGCGGGTCATATTAATGTATCGCGAAGACATGCTTTAGCCTATAAGTGGACACTCATCCCAGGAGTTCCCAGGTCAGAGTGACTGGTCCAATTACGTGGATTTGTACGAACACTCTAGCCTTAGACAGAAATCTCGGGATACAGACACCCACCCTTCCAGATTGCACGTGTTCACATTAATAAGACCCAAACTTTGACGAGATTCTGAAAACTTTGAAGGTTCAAATCCTTATAATAAATCATTAAAGAAGAGATGATTAGTTTTCAAGTCGGATTCGTATTTCGTGTTCTTGTTGTGGTTATCACCTAAAGATAAGCAACGGTATTGTTTTAAGACTAAACGCAAGTAAACTCGCGTTAGGGTCCTAGGAAGGTTATAGTCCAGGTCAAACCATTACTAATAACCTAATTCCCTATAACCATGAGCTTTGATACCAACTTTTCTGTCACACCTCGACCGCGTTAAAACAACAAACCGCGATGGAAATGTCGGGAGTGTCGTAACAGAATCATTGTTTCACAACACATGGATTTGAAGTTTCGTTTTATTGAATTAAGTTTATTACATTGTATTGAAATCAGAAACAAAACATGAACAATTGTCTTTCATTGTTATTAGTCACTAAGGCCTCGTCCATCCCTATGTGAGCATGCATCATAATCATCATCAAACATCATCAACTATGGTACCTGAAACATATGTGAAAATACGTCAGCATAAAAATGCCGGCGAGTACATAGGTTTTGTGAGAGTATCGGATTCATGGCTCGTTTACATGTTGCAATACCTCATTTGACTACAAGAGTCGTTACTTGAAAACCTTGTATTGAAAAGGGTTTGGTATTTCAATATGAATAACCAGCTCAAAATAAGTTGGTTATAGTTTATAAAATCTTGTTGCCATGAATCTTAACCCAAAATACTTGTTTAAGTAACCCAAATTGTAAATCGTTCTCGTAATAAAATTCGTATGGTATATATCATTTAGTAAACATCGTTTAGAAATCGTTCTTCCAAGTGATCTAGATAACGCAACGATATGTAATGTGTTAAAAGCACTTATATATAGGAAGTACCAGCGGCGTATCCACCATGCTTTTATCACATTACACCCGCCCCGTTCCCTAATCACTTACCATAACCCAATCGTTTTAATAGTTCAGTTAGTTCCAATCGTTCAAATAGTTCAAATAGTTCACATAGATCAAATAATTCCAATGGTTCAAACAGTTCAAATAGTTCACATAGATCAAATAGTTCCAGTGGTTCAATAGTTCAAATAGTTCACATAGTTCAATAGCTCCAGTGGTTCAATAGTTCAAATCGTTCACATAGATCAAATAATTCCAATGGTTCAAACAGTTCAAATAGTTCACATAGATTAAATAGTTCCAGTGGTTCAATAGTTCAAATATTTCACATAGTTCAATAGCTCCAGTGGTTCAATAGTTCAAATCGTTCACAAAATTCAGATAGTTCCGGTGGTTCAAATAGTTCAATATAAACCATAGCGTTCGTTTTTATTAAACTCGAAATCGTTTAGCACATATGAATCACCCCAAAACAATTCAAAACGGTAAAAGAGGGGACTATGTACTCACTTGAAGTTCAAAGTATCCTCGATCTAATGAACTTAACGAAGCTCAGGCAAACTAAGGAAATCTAGTAGCACCTAGTAATCGGATCGCTAAGTTAATAAATCGACACCTAAATCGGAAGATTGGGTAGAATGAGGTCTCGTAAACCAAATGAGTATAGGAACTCATATGATATGGTTTAACAAAGCCTAGATTCTAAATCGGAACCTCTCCTAAGTGCTTACGACCCGTTACGACCCATTAAGGTAGCTTACGCTACTTTAACGCATCGTTTCGCCCAAATGCGCATTCGAGATGCCTAACTAGTCCTATCACAAATATTATATGCGCTAATATGTTTAAATATATTGCATAATCAGTTTAAGTGACAAAAATTAAGTTACATATGCTTGAAATCAAATTATGCATGAAAAGGGCATTTTGGTCATTTTCCTAAGGCATATAAACTACCTATCATACAACTAATTAAACTAAGTGACCATAAGGTATAACCTCGGGAGGTTATTCCGTATACAACTACGGTCATAATGTAAGCTTGGTCGACTAAACGGGTCGGGTTCGAAAGTCTAAGCGGTGGTTTAGACCGCTTGACTTACGACCCTATATAAGCATTAGGCTAAAAGTTACGAGTTAAACATGTTAAAACATGTTTAACTAAGTTAGAAAACAGGTTTGATATCAAAACAAAGTGTTTTGATACCCGAAAATAGCTTCGTTGCAAAATACGCATAAACACGTACTTTGACCGAAACTTTGATTCATCACTTCGACTAATCAACGTGGTAATCAGTAGGTATAGTCACAAGGGACTATAACCATCGTCATTACGCTCACGTTGCAAAGTTCAAACGAACTTTGTGTTGACCAATTCATGGTCAAAGTAGAAAGTCAAACATTGTTTGACTTTCAAGCTTGAAAAGCATAAAAAGCATGAAAGAAGCTTACAAAAGGTCCAAGCAATGAAGATTTGAACTCAAAATTCTCAGGTATGAAGCTTCACAAGTGAGAGCTTCAACTTAGAGAAGAATTGAGATCAAATGGTGTGAAGAAAGCAAATGAAGCAAGTGGGTATTTATAGAAGGTCTTGAGCTCTTAGGATCTTGACAAGTGTTTTTGCAAGAATCAATGCACAAATCCAACCATGCACTTGTGGAACATGGTTTAGTAAGCAATGGGAGATCTATTGAAAAAGTTGCATAAAAGACACCCAAGTTCAAGCTAGATGCTGAAAAATGGATTTTCTGCCAAAAGTAGGCCGTGGCATCGCGTCACGGCACCACCCCTTTGGGGTCGCGCTACGCCACCACACCCCATAACCAAAAAGTTTTGAAAACTGGCAAAAATGGTCCCTTTAGCATGTTTAAGCCATTTTCGACGCGTTTAAACCCCGTTAACCCATTTTCAAGGCTCTACAAGGATGTTAAAGCATAGGGGACTTGAAACATGCCCGAAATTATCTCAGATGCCGGTTCGTTTGGTCGTACGGTTGCGTTATTCGGTTAATTACAACGAAAACTCGAACGGGCGTGAAAACGATCCAAATTACGCGATGAATGGTATTTTTGCATTCCAATCATTAAAATAAAATATTTTAATAATAACAAAAATTTTTGGATGTACGGATATGTTCAGAATGTAAGATATGCGCGAAAATGCAAACTTATGCACTTTTTGACGCTTTTAGTCCCTGTTTGATCAAAAAGTTTATTTTCGCATACCGAACTCCTCAAATCCTATTTATAAGATATGTAAAGGATATTTATGGTATGTTTAGCTTATTTTCAAGTTCCGGAATGTTCATTACTATACAAATCGGCATAGTTTCGCAGTTTGACGCAAATAGTCCCTACGATCGAATAAACTTGTTTTCGGCACACCAAACCCTCCAAAAATTATTTCTAAGTTATGTAAAGGTTATTTAAGGTATGTTAAGCCTATATCACTATTTCGGAGTGTTTCTCGCGTTAAACTGATTACGTTTACGTATCAGTTCGCGTATAACTTTCCAGAAAGCGATTTAAAGCTCGAAATTAAACAAGAATTGATATGTGCAAACGATACACGTATTTATACAAATCCTAAGTATGAAACACAAGGCTTCATCGGTTTTATATTTGTATGATGGTCGTAGAGGCATAGATGTCACACATAGCATGCTCATCCCGGCCGCAACTAGAGCCCTCTCTTCAAGTTGGATGATAGGAATGACCTTCCGGGTCAAAACCTTATACCACTCTTGTTCAGTAAAATCCACCAACACATTCACGCGTGGAACTCCTTCACTCTTAGCCCTGTAGTGCATATCAAGGGGAATAACGCCACGACGGACATAGAAAAACTTTCGTATCCAGTCATGAAGACTCTTTGGTGGATCCCGGCTGCAAGGGTCAACCCTAGTGGTACGAGAGTTAAAAGAATAAAAACCACCGGTGTAAGTGACAAAGTAAAAAACATTGAAGTTTTCGAAACTTGGCTCAACACGGTTAGCACGACATTTAAATTCAAAATGGGTAACTCGGGGTAAACCCAGGGCACTTATTTGGGAGATATGTAAACCATAACCAGTCAGTACTTCCCCTATGAACTTTGACATCAGGAGACGAAAGTTTCCTTCCCGGAAGGAATCGGCATACAACGAGATGTATCCCAGAGGGGCATCAAGAGCATTAGAGTTTGTAGCCGGAAATCGAACACCCCAATCGGAAGAAAGACCGAAGTTCTGAATTAGATTATTGAGTTCATCATATTTCCAACCAATAACTTCCTGATTCAGCCCTGGTGGATTCTTTGGCCTGTGTTTCCTCTTCTTTGTTGTAGTATCAGATTTCGGGGCAGGAGTCATGATGTTACATCTGTACTTGTGTAATCATTATATAAACTCCAAACAGTTCAATTATCAATAAAACAGTGTGATTTGATCCCAATATTTGTTTATTTATGTTTGACATTTTGCACGTTTTGATTTTTGTTCAATTTCAAACTCTATATCGCTTTTTGGAAAGTTATACGCAAACTGATGCGTAAACGTAATCAGTTTAACGCGATAAACACTCCGAAACATCAACATATGCTTAACATACCTTAAATAACCTTTACATAACTTAGAAATAAGTTTTGAAGGGTTTGGTATGGCAAAAACAAGCTTATTCGATCGCAGGGACTATTTGCGACAAACTGCGAAAGTCTGCGGATTCGTATAGTAACGTACATTTTGGAACATGATCATACGTTAAACATACCATAATTGAGGGGTTCGGTATGCGAAAATAAACTTATTTGATCAATAGGGACTAAAAGCGTCAAAAAGTGCATAAGTTTGCATTTACGCGCATATCTTACGTTCTGAACATACCCGGACATCCAAAAATTTTTGTAATAATTAAAATATTTTGTTTTAGTGATTGGAATGCTAAAATAACATTCATCGCGTAATTTGGATCGTTTTTCGCGTCCGTTCGTGTTTCGTCGTAATTAACCTAATAACGTGATCATACGACCACACGAACCGACATCCGAAATGTTTTCAAGCATATTTCATGTCCCCTATACATTAACTTCATTTTAGAGCCTTGAAAATGGCTTAACAGGGCTTAAACGCATCAAAAACTAGCTTAAATGCATGCAGGGACCAAAACTATAATTTCTGAAACACTGCCTCTGTCGCGCCACGTGACAGCCTGCTTTTCACAGCAGGTCTGTTTTCAGCAACCAGCTTGAATTTCAGGGTCTTTTATGCAACTTTTTCAATACAATAGACTTGTTTTAGAGCTCCCATGGTATTCTAAACTATGTGCCACAAATGTATGGCCAAGATCAAAGCTCTAAACACTTGGAATGATCTCAATGGTTCTTGATTTCCTACATAAACCCATCAATTTTCATTCAAACATGCTCATTCCTTCCATTTTCCTCTCAAATCTGCTCTTGAAGCTATCCCTCTGGTTGAAGGCTTCAAATCTTTAGTATTCTTTGTTCTTGATCAAGCTTGGACCCTTTGTATGTCTCCTTTATACTTGATTATGCATTTCAAGCATGAAAGTCAAATAGTGTTTGACTTTCTACTTTGATCATGGTTTGGTCAACACAAAGTTCGTTTGAACTTTGCAAAGTGAGCGTAATCACGATGGTTATAGTCCCTTGTGACTATACCTACAGATTACCACGTTGATTAGGCGTAGTGACGAGTCAAAGTTTCGGTCAAAATACATATTTATGCGTATTTTGCAACGAAGCTATTCTCGGGTATCAAAACACTTTGTTTTGATATCAAACTTGTTTTCTAACTTAGTTAAACATGTTTTAACATGTTTAACTCGTCACTTTTAGTTTAGTGCTTATATAGGGTCGTAAGATAAGCGGTCTAAACAACCGCTTAGACTTTTGAACCCGACTCGTTTGGTCGATCATTAGGATCCAACCAAACATATATTATGACCATAGTTGTATAGGGAATAACCTTCCGAGGTTATATGTGACATCTGTGCCTCCACGGCCATCGAACAAATACCAAACCAATGAAATACTGTATTTCATACTTGGGATTTGTATAAATATGTGTATCATTTGCACATATCGATTCTTGTTCGATTTCGAGCTCTAAATCGCTTTCTGGGAAGTTATACGTGAACTGATGCGTAAACGTAATTAGTTTAACACGACAAACACTCCGGAATAGTGACATAGGCTTAACATACCTTAAATAACCTTTACATAACTTAGAAATAAGTTTTGGAAGGTTTGGTGTGTCGAAATCAAGTTTATTCGCTTACAGGGACTAATTTCGACAAACTACAAAAGTATGCCGATTCGTACTGTAACAAACATTCCGGAACTTGATCATAAGTTAAACATGCCCTAAATATCCTTTACATAGCTTAGAAATAGGCTTTGAGGTGTTTGGTGCGCAAAAATAAACTTATTGGTCATTGAGGGACTAAAAGCATAAAAAAGTGCACAAGTTTGCATTTTCGCGCATATCTTACGTTCTGAATATATCCGGACTTCCAAAAATTATGTAATCATTAAAATACTATATTTTAGTGATTGGCATGATAAAATTCCATTCATCGCTCAATTTGGATTGTTTTTGCGTTCGTTACGACTTCCGTCGTAATTAACCGAACAACGCAACCGTACGACCAAACGAACCGACATCCGAGATATTTTTGAGCATGTTTTGAGTCTAATACTTTAACTTCATTTTAGAGACTTGAAATAAGGTTAACGGGGCTTAAACGTATAAAAAATAGGCCGAAATGCAAGTTTCTAAGCTGTAGGGACCAATTTTGACAATCTGCCAAAGTTGGCCAGGCGGGGAGCATAAGCCTTAGCCAAGTCTTA